>NC_045426.1:565142553-565445711 GCF_902635505.1 Sarcophilus harrisii | reverse complement strand
TGCTCTTTCTCCTATAGCACCTCATAGTTCTATAAATTAATCTATGAATGGAAAAGAATACTTTGCAACTTCAGAAGGTTTTCTTTTGTTCTTACATTTTAACAACAGAAAAGATGATTACAGGCAAAGAGGGATAGCTAAAGACATAGAAGTGTCTTCTCCTAGACTGATTGTGTTTATTATCTTACCTAGCAAGCCTCAATCCATCAGTTTCTGAGCTTCAGGCATGAAAGCATGTAGTCACTATTTATATATTGTTAACATTATTTACAGTTAAATAATTAATATTACTAAATATTGTTAATTATTTATATTTAAATGTTAATATTATATATTTAAATGAATATTGTAGATTCAATTCAAATTATCAATGAGAGAGAAAGTTTCAGTTCCCAAAGAGGATCTATAACTTTTTTTTTGCTAGTTCTTAATTATGCACTTTTTATGACTTATGAAACAATATTTATAAAATGTAATAGATATTCCGAAATAAATTTTAATTGATATTATTCTTGTTTCTTTCTAGAAAGCAATTGAACTGAATCCTAAAGATGCCACTTCAATTCACCTTATTGGTGTTTGGTAAGCTTTTTTATTTAAAGAAACTTTTGGTGTATTTTATAAACAAATTCCTTTTTCTGAAGTATATCAAAAACATAATTTGAAAGTGCTTAAAAAAAGATTCAGTATGTATAAGTTAGTTTAAGTTAGTTCCTGGAGAAACATCATTAAGAAATATTCTAAACTTGGTTATAAAATAATGTGCTTTCCTTTTGTCTTCTACAGCAAATTGTTTCCATAATCATTCTTCCTCCTCTCTAATCTTAGATTTCTTCCTTTCAATTCATTTCTTCCCTATAAACAAACTTTAATCTTCCCTATCCTTGAGAAATTCTCACTGTAGTCTCCCATTTCCTTCTATCAATTGTCTTATCTCTCATCTTTCTCACCGCCAAATTCCAAAAATATTTGACTTTATTTGGTCTTTTGCTTACTTCTCAATCCTTGGCAGTCTGTTTTCCAATCTCATTCATCTGTTAATTGCCAAATCTGCTAATCGTTTTCTCATTTCTCATACTTAAAGGCCTCTTTTCCTGGATACTGTCTCCTCTGAGTTTTTGTGATACTACTCTGTTTGGTTCTCTTACCTGGTTGAATACTAATTTTTAGTCTCTTTTGCTTCCTCATTATCTATATCATGCTTCTTTAATGTGAATATATTCCCAAACCATAATTCTGAGCACCCTTTTCTTTCTGTTCTTTCACTAGGTCACCTTGTTGGTTTTCCAGGTGTTTATTTATTTCTATGCAAATGATTCTTAGATTTATATATTCAGCCTTTACATCTGTCCTGAATTCTAGTCCTACATTGCAATTGCTTTCTGAACGTTTATATTAAAGGTACCATCATCTTTCCAGTCCATTAGGCTTATTACTTCAAAGTTATCCTTGATTCCTTACTATATTCATCCAGCAAATCCAGTGATATATCAATCTTTTGTTGACATTTATTGTTTATGCTTCCTTGCATTTTTGTTTTAACTTGACCACTTGGTTTATTTTTAGTATTTTCTCTCAAAAATTTCATATCCTTCTCCCACAATTCACAACAAGGGTAAAGACTGTATACTATCATTTATTTTCTTATTATGAAAGATAGCAAAAGGACCTTATAGTTGATTTTGGTCCATTGTTGTGTGTGCTCAATACTTTTACATCTACACCAGTGTTAACTTAACAGAAGTGTGGGAAGAATAATAGAAGATGAAACAAATCATTTAATATTTGAGGGGGAAAAAATTTACTTTATATTGTAATCTTTAGGATACATTAGCTTCTGGGGCAAAAATGATTGCTAAAGTTGTTTATTTACTTTTTGATTTTATTTTTCCTCTCTAGGTGTTATTCATTTGCTGAATTGCCTTGGTACCAAAGAAATATTGCTAAAGTGTTGTTTGCAACTCCTCCCACTTCCACATATGAAGAGGTAATGTAGTGTTTTTTGTTTACTTCATTTACTATGGAATTCTTCATTCTAGAATATACATAATTCAGAAAATCACATAACATCAGAGTTGAATCGAGCTTCAGAGACCACCAACTCATAGTCATATGTGAAAAAGAATACTCACTACATCATACTCAGATACAGGCAGAGTTAGTTATAGGATCAGACACCATTTGGCAATTCTGTTGATCATTACATAATTCTGGGTTGTAGTTCCAGTGTGGAGAGGAATAGTTGTAGTTTTAAGGGAGCAGGGATTTTATCTGGATTTGGTTTATAATTCAAAGGCAGAGAATAATAATTGCAATCATTAGGTAGAACCCTACCTAGTTAAGGGTCAGAGCACAGAATAGGAGGGCAGTGACCAGAGCTTTCCCCAAATGATATCATATCACCTTAAGCACCAAAAACTACAGACTTAATTGTGAAAGTAGCTAGATATAAAAGTCAGATCAGGCCAGATATCCTTCTATGCCTGAGGTGAACAGAACCCAATTCTAATATAAAGTCCAAAGTTAAAAAATAAGATGGAAAAATGAGAAAATGACCAAAAAAAAAAAAAAAACTTGATCATACAAAGCTACTGTGGCAACCAGGGAAGCTCAAGACACAAACATGGAAAAAGATGATAACTTGAAAAACCTTTACAAGCATAGTTTTTGAAGAAAAATGCAGATTGGACATAAGTCCAACAAGGATTTCTAGATAAGCTTAAGAAAAAAAAATTTAAGATTAAAAAAAATTAAGAATCAAGTAAGAATGGTAGAGGAAAATTTGGCAAAAGAATTGAGAACAATGCAAGAAAATTATGAAGAGAGAATAATAGCTTGGTAAAAAGCACAAAAATCCTGAATAAAATAATACCTTAAAAATTAGAATTGACCAAATGGCAAAAGAGATACAAAACCTCATTGAAAAAAAATTCCTTAAAAATTAAAATTGGTCAAATGGAAGCCAATGACTCCATGAGATATCAAGAAATAATAAAGTGAAGTGAATGAAAAAATTGAAAATGTGAGATCATATAGAAAGAATAATTGATTTAGAAAATATATTAAGGAGTGAGAATTAAAGAATTATTGCACTACCTAAAAATCATGATCCAACAAGAGTTTAGACATATTTCAAGAAATTATAAAGGAAAGTTTAGGACTAGAGAGAGAAATAAAATTCAAAGAATCCTCTTTTTCATCTCCTGAAAAAGATTCCAAAATAAAAACTCAGAATGTTTTAGAGCTCCCAGATTGGGGAGAAAATATTGTAAGCAGCCAGGAAAAAAAAAGTTCAGCCACTGTGGAATCACAGCCAGAATCATGTAAAATTTAGCAGCAAAAAGCTTATAATATTGATATCCCAGAAAATAAAGAAGTTATGATTACAACAGAGAAGAATCTACTCAGCAAAAGTGAGGATAAATCTACAGGAGGAAGAATGGATATTTAATGAAATAGAGGACTTTCAAGAATTCCTAATGGAAAGACAAAAGCTGAATAGAAAGTTTAACATTTAAACACAAGATTCAAGAGAAATACTAAAAGGAAAACAAGATAAAGAAAATGTAAGGGTTTCAATAAGGTTAAATTAATTACATTCCTGTACGGTGATACAGAACTTTGACAGAAGGTGTGGTTGTGAATTTGTTATGCTGGGATGGTTTAAAAGAAAAATGAAAGGGTGAAAAGGGTGAGGAGGGATGCACTGAGAAATGGGATAGGGAGTAAAATGGCAGAAATTATCTCACATAAAAAAGATATACACAGAAGAATTTTTTTTTTTGGGGGGGCAAGGTAATTGGGGTTAAGTGACTTGCTTAGGGTCACACAGCTAAGAAGTGTTAAGTGTTTGAGGCTACATTTGAACTCACATCCTTCTGACTCAAGGGCTGGTGCTCTATCCATTGTACCACTTAGCTGTCCCTCACATAAGAATTTTTATAGTGAAGGGGAAAATGGGGGAGTGAGGAGTAGACAGTGCTTGAAACTTACATACACCACTTACATACAATTAAACTTGTTCAAAGAGGAAAGAAAAAATATTATACATACACATACTTTTATAATACATATATGTATACAGACACAAAGTATGGAAATTCATCTTACCCAGCAGAAAAGTAGGAGGGGAAGGGGCTAAGAGAAGCAAATATGGGATGGCAAAAAGAAAGGGCAGTGATCAAAAGCAAAACAGATTTCTGAGGAGGAGACCAGTTGAAAAAAAAGAAAAGAATAAATAGAAGAGAATATTATGGAGGGAAATAAACAGCAGCCATAACTGAATGTGAATGGTTATGAATGCACCCATAAAACACAAGAGGATAAGAGAAAGGATTAGAAACCAGAATATAACAATATGTTGTTTAAAAGAGATCCACTTGCAAAAGAAAAACAGAGTTAAAATAAAAGGCTAGCTAGCTGAAGTAGAAAAGGCAAGGGGTAAAGATGATCTCAGGCAAAGCAAAAATCTAAAATAGATCTTATTAAAAAGATTAATCAGAGAAACTGTATTTTACTAAAAGGTGCCATAGACAATGAATTCTTATCAGTATTGAACATATGTGTATTAATAGTATAGTATCTATATTCTTGAAGGAAAGTTAAAATTTTGAATATAGGAAAAATTGGATAGTAAAACTGTAATAGTGGAGAAGCTCAATTCACTCCTCTCAGACTTAGATAAATAAAACTGTAACAAGAACAAGAAAGAAATTAAGGAGATGAATGAGATTTTTAGGAAAGTTATATAATAGATTCCTGGAGAATGTCGAATGGGAATTTTAAAAAAGTGTACCATTTTTTCTAATCTGTACATGGCACTTCTCCACCCCGGAACATGACTGTAGAAATGTATTTTATGTGACTTCATATTATAATAGGTATCATTTCTTGTCTTCTCAATTTGTATGGGGGGGGGGGGGTAAGGGAAAGAGCAGGAGAGAGGGAGAAAAGACAATTTGGAACTGAAACTGTTTCATTGCTCTAAGAACAGAAACACAGATTTTAATGATGAGTACTTTTAGAACAACTTTCTATAGAATGTTTTTCTCCATAAATATTTTTTTTTCTTTAACAGGCTCTAAAGTACTTTCAGATGGCAGAACAAGGTAACATTTTTGATCAAGTACCACCTATACTCACACACACATATACAAATTATATATGTTAAACTTTTAAACATAACATGTTTAAAATTATGGCAGTATGTTAAAATTTAAGTAGTGATTTCTTTAAAAACTCATTGACCATATTTGATACATTCTACTAATTGTTTTTGTTTAAAATGTTTTATGACTTTAAAGTTAAACTCAGTAAATTCAATGAAGACTTGTATGAAAAACATCCATCTACTGAATTTTAAGAATCAGGAATTTTGAAGCTGGAAGGTACTTAAATGTCATCATTTCCAATTTCTCATTTTACAAATGAGGAAATAAAGGTTCAAAAATGTCCTTATTTATGTAAGTCAGATGCAGAGTTGATAACAGAAATTACGTCTTCTGGCTTCCTGGTTAGTATTTTTCCAATTGAAGCAATGCTAATTTCTTTTTGAAAGAACAGTATTAAAATTTTATTTAAAATTCAATTAAACATTTACTAAAAACCTACTGTCAATCAAGACGTGTTAAGTTCTAGAAATATAAAGACAAAAACCAAACAATCTCTGCTTTCTAGGAGATTATGTTGTACTGTAAAACCAATGAAGAGAATTAGTTGTAAAATTACAACAGACTTCGATGGACATATTATTCTAATGATAACATTTTACCACAGTGGAACATACAACATATTAACCACAAACTTAAGAATCTTTTACATGGAAATGTATATTAAGATAGGTGTAGTTCCAGAGTTCCAGATCACTCAAACAGTTTAGAATAAATGAGCTCAATTGTAGATTTACTTCTAGAGGTTAGTTTTGAGTCTAGTTTAAAAATTCATTATTAAAAGGATTATATAGCAACACAGAGGGGAAACTTAGTAAGTTGTTCATGTAATAAAGAATTCAGGGTTACAATGAGTAAGCTTAGTACTTTGAACATGAGTTTCAAATCAAGAAATAAAGCTTAGACTGGGCAAGTGTGAATGTTCATGAATGATAGCTCCAATAAAAGAAAAACTGTATAATGCTCATCTTGTTTGTTATCACTTAGTATAACATGTTGATGTACACCAGAGCTAGTGTTAAGTATTTGGAAGGACAATAGACTGGGAACCAGGAAACTTGTATTGGTTTCAGCTTTGTCATAATCTGTATCCTAAAACAATGTTTTAACTGCCTTAAGTTTTTTGTTTACTTATTTGTACTTCTTTGAACTTATATAATCTTTCCTTTCTAACCACTGCAGCAGCTGAAATTATGTCTGTAATATTTACCCTGAAAATGGCATATTCTCAGAACAAAAAGATGAGAGACTAGGAATAATAAAACTCCTCTCTTGTCATACTCAAAACTATTTGGGCCTCAGTGGTAGTCATCTTAGAAGTACTAGGAAGAACTCAGACTTTGGTTTGCTTTATTTCACATACTATATTATCTCATTTAGTCACAACCTTTCTAACAAAGTTGATATGGATATTTTGGCCAAAATTATAATTTCCCCAATAATTTATTTGATGTGAACATTTGAATAAAAAAAAAAACACTATAGCATTATGCTTCTTGCATATGAAAGTCATTAGCCTGTTCACGAAATTTAGACAGAAAATTCAGTCTTTACAAATCAGAACTGTAACTGCTTACAAACTGAAGTGAATGTCTTCTTTTTTGTGTTCAGTGCACCCGAACTTTTACAGCAAAAATTTGCTTTTCTTGGGAAAGTCTTATCTGAAGTTAAACAACAAAAAACTTGCTGCCTTCTGGTTATTGAAAGCCAAGGACTACCCAGCACACACTGAGGAGGATAAGCAGGTAAAAAGCTAAAAAGCTGACTTTGGGAAAAAAAAGAAAATGTACACATGACTAAGTTGGAGCTAATTATACACACCAGGTATTAGCAATAATTGAATCAATTAGAACTAAACCATATCTTTTTTTAAAAATCATGAATCTGATTAAATATCAATAGTAGTTTTTTCAAAATTTATATTTGATGACCTTTTTCACTCTTGTTTCTATATGAAAAATCCTTAGTTGTTATGACTGAACATAATTTAACAAAAAAAGAATGACGACATAATATAGGATAATTTCATTATTTAGCATCCTACTTTACTAAAGGAATAGCTAGTATCAGTATAAATGAGGTATCATAGCCATATACTGCTATAAAGTTTTTTGAAAGAGTTGTATTTATTCATTATCAGGAGACAGAATAAAATATTTTGTAGGTATGGGAACTTTTAGAATATGCTGGCCATTGTTATAAATTTAATTAATTTTCATTTGTGAAAGAATTAAAAGAGGCAGGACATAAAAGTATGTAGACTGTTGAAGTGAAGAAGGTTGAGGTTCACATATTGTTGACTATGGACAAATCACTCAATCTGAGGAAATTCTGTGAACTTGTCAATTGCATATATAAAACTAGTTATGATCTGTGTTGATAGAAGGAGCTTCCTTACAAAGGAAACATAGGTACCTGATATGTTGATATATTTACGAAAGAATAGTGTTGGGCTCAGAATATTGAGTTGTGTTGCTATTCCTCATTTTAGGTACAAAAAGAAGCTGCTCAGCTGCTCAAGTCTGTTGGTGACAAGAATTGAGAACCTGATTCACATTAAAATAGCACATGAAATATTTCTAATAACTGTTTTTTCATTGAGTTAATCATGACACAACCAGCCTAGCTGGTATCACTAGCTGATGAGCAAGACAGTAGTAGGCATTCCAAATTCCAGTCTTAATAGAAAAATCAGTCCTTGATGATGGGAAGGGTAATCTGTATGGAAAGGTACTAAGATAGAATGGGAGTGCTCACTGTCTAAGTAACTGTTTTCAGTGGAAACTCCATCCTAATTTTTGGGGGAGGGAATATGCAAGAAGTGGCATATGAGAAGCTGCTTGGCATATAATCAATTAAGCAAAACAAGGTCTTAAAAATAATGGTAAACATTTATTAAGTGCCTACTGCTCAGCACTGATTTCAACTGAAGTGGTGCTTTTGATGGTCAGGACTTTTGTCAATCAGTATTAACCAGTGCTGACAATTTTACCTGTCTCTACCATTTTAAGTGTATATAATCTTAATTGTGTAATTATTCAACAGATTGACCATTAATAAATCAAGTTTCATTGGATAAGACTGAATTCTTATTTCTCATCGAGTAGAATTATACTTTAATTCCATAGCTGTTCTTTATCTGTACAAACAACAGGAGAAATTAAAAGAATTTATTAACTGCCTTACTTGGAGGAAATGGAAAAGATAATTGAATTTGGTACAAACCTGAACTGCTGTATCAAATTCCAAAAAGGCAGCTGTCTAAACACATGTCATTTTAACCTACTAACATTTAATATAACATAGCTGCCACTTATTTTTGTAAAATATGGGTTAGCAGAACTCATAATTAGAAACCAGGATTCCTGAACCTCCAGTAGTTTATTGAACAATTCAATACTTCAACAGACACTTTGATTACCTACTGTATGCAAACTACTGTAATTAGTACTAGGTTAAATACAAAGTTATACCTATCCTATACCATTTTACCTATCCTTTTATAAAATGATTCTTTCCACATTGCAACTTTCCCCATCACAGTTTCGGTACACTGCAGGTCAACATGAAAAATGAAATGGGAATTTTGTAGAAGCTACAGGCTACATGCAAAGACCAACAGAGGATACAGAAAGTTTAGAAACTCAGGAATGTATAAAATATAGTCCAATGTTGTATAAGATCAACATGTTTTATCTTTTAATTTCATAAATATTGTTTCTCTTTTAAAGTTAAAATAAGTTTTTGAAAAGAACATGAAAGCCAATAGATGACAGATAAATGCTAATATTTTTTACTTAAAAATCAACAGACATATAGCCTATGATCAAATACTTAGCCCAAATTTTACAATATGACACTCCAAACACCCCATAAAAGTTCAAACTTCTCTGGTATAAAGGGAGGACCAAAAAACTTTGTGAATTTTCCAGATCATGGAGGTGTTGCACCCTTGCAATATGGAAGGGATAATTGTAGTTTATGATCTAGTAATGGTGTTAGGTACACATGCATCTCAAGCCTTTGTTAATTCTAATAAACGTTACTACATACATGCTTTGTTATTGGACAGTTTTCAGTTGTGGTCTAGGAGAAATACAAAAAGCCAACAGTTGTGTAGTGTTAACAAGTACCAAATATAATAACTATTACATAAGGGCATTCAAGAACTGTGATATATGAGGACCAAGAACAGTCATAGGTGAGGATCAAAGGGGACACCTGTTAGTAAAAGGGGAAATCATTACAGAAAGTGGTATTTTCTCCTCTAGGTTATGGAATGGTGGTCCCCCCCCCCCCCCACTCCAAGCTAAAAGAGAGGTAAGAAAACAAGATTATAACTGGATCCATACTTATATAAAACAACAGAGGATAATGCAATATTTAATTTGGCTAAAGCATGAAGTGTAGGATGGGAATAAAAGAGAAGCTGGAAATTTGGGGTAACAACAGATTGTGAAGGAATTTGAATACCTGACTGTGACACCATTTGGGGCTTTCTTGGCAAAGAGTGCTATTTCTTCCTTCAGCTCATTTTACAGATGAGGAAATTAAGGTAAACAGGATTAAGTGACTTGTCCAGAGACATATAGCTATTATCTGAGGCCAGATTTGAACTTTGGTCTTCCTGACTGCAGGTCAACATTCTGTTGCACCACTTAGGTGCCCTTGCCTGTTAGAGGCAAGACTCTTGAATAGATAGGACCCACAGGACCCACTCTCTGATAAAATTATTCTGACAGCTGTGAAAAGGAAAAATTGAAGGGGCCAGAATGGGAAGGCAAAGATATTTCTTTGCAAGCTAGTAGTCTGGACTAATAATGTCAATAGAATGTGGTGGTTTTCAGAATTAAGAGGATTGTGTCCATGATTATAGATAGGGAAAGAACTGGATTTCTAGACTAATTAATTCTATGTGGGAAAGAAGGGAAAAGGAAGTCAGAAGATAAAACCAAGACTTAAGGTAGTTATATATCTAATAAATCCCTGGTGGGAAGATAAAGAGGGTCTAAACCAGGGGTCCTCAAACTTTTTAAATAGGGGGTTGGAGGGCCGGACTACAGTAAAAACAAAAACTTTGTTTTGTGGGCCTTTAAATAAAGAAACTTCATAGCCCTGAGTGAGGGGGATAATCGTCCTCAGCTGCTGCATCTGGCCCGTGGGCTGTAGTTTGAGGACCCCTGGCTAAACTCTGGAGAAGTATACTTGAAACAAGGTGTTAACTTAGTGGAATTGATGAGATGATCGGTCTTAGTTCACATATATACTTATTACTTAGTATGGAGATGCAATGGTTCTCTAGTTCACTATGTGTAATGATGTAATTGTAATAGGGCTATAATGTATATAAGGGCTAAGAAGGACTGGAAGAGAGACATTCTATCTTTGACCCTCTTCCTGGTGGCTCTCCTGCCTCCTACATTAAGGTCAAGGCTGGTCCCTAGATCCTCCAGAAAGCTATCCTGAACATTACAGGAAGATATGTGGAAAGTTCTTAAAAGTAGTTCCAAAAAAGTTTGTTAGGTAGCTATTTTTACAATGCTTTGCTTTATTTTGATAAATAGTATAATTTTTTTTAACACACCTGTAATCATTAGAATAAATTTTGCTAATAAAGTTGTATTGTCTTTATTTACTCCTTCCCTCTCACCGAAATTGCTGTTTTTGAGGAATCCAGGAGAAAGCCTGGAATATGTTGGTTTGCATTCACTTTTAGAGCTTAAAGAAATATTCTAGCAGGAGCACAAGATTTGGAGTGAAAGGAAGGCTATAGGTCCAAAACCCAGGTATCCCATTTACCCCTTGTGTGACTTTGAGCAAATCTCTTAATTCTTTTAGTGTTTTTTCCCTATATATGTAAAATGAGGGAGCTGTCTGCATTAATTCTGAGATCCTTTCCAGCTCTAAATCTATGATTGTATAATCTAATTAAACTCTTCCATTTCATATATATATGAAAACAGACCCAGAGAGATATCCAAAATCATAGTAAATAAGTATCAAATCAATTCAAGTGTTCTTTCCTCTCAGCCATCATGATGCCTCATGATAGAAAATGTCAGTGTTAGAACTCCTTAAATTCCCATTCTAGCCTAAATTGTGAACACCTCAGAATTCCTTACATCTAGAGATTTTTCATCTTCCCCAACCATCACAAGAGGCCCAGGGAATTACTGAAAAGAGAAGAGAGGGCAACTGTGTCCTTTAGGAACAAATGTGAAAATACTACTACCTAGCAGTGATTGAAAAAATGGGCAAATGTTCTAAAAAGTCCTAATTGCAGAAGAGTGGTTACCTAGACAGACAACATTTGTTAACATCTGTTGGTCACATTAAAATTTAATCATGTGCCCCCTGACAATCCTTCAATTGTATTTTTAGGCTGTAACTTGCCTCGAGAATCACATGTTTAAATCTATGAGGAAATAAAAGCAATGAGATATTTAATTTTGTATAGACTTGAGCTTAGAAAATGTTTCACAGTGAAGGATTTTGTCTCTAATTTTCCCTAACTTGAGTTTTGGCTCCCCTTAAATAATACGACTAATTTTCAGTCCTTGACGAATGGTAACTAGATGGTGAGTTTTTTGAGTGGATCACCTCATACAGGTATGAGCACTCCCCTCATCAAAAAAAGGGCACAAACCATCTATATGCCATCTTATCCTTTGTTGTTCTTGTCCATGAGTTATATTTTCCAAAAGGGGAAAGAATACATGAGAGCCCTCCTGGAGTTCCCTTGGAGGAACTAAAAATCTCAAAAGAATCTCTTTTTGATCTGAACTCTCCACTGGAATGTTCCATTAGAGGGCTAAACACCTTTGTTGAGCATTTCTCTCCTTGTTTTATGCCCATTTGGGTTCTACAGTAGATAGAGTATTGGACTTGGAGTCAGGAAAACTCGAATTAAAATGCTTCCTTAAATCACATATTAGTTGTTACCCTGGACAAGTAACCTCTTCCTGCTCCAATTTCCTCTTCCATAAAATGGGGATAATGGTACCCTCCTCCCAGGATTATGGTGAGGATGTAATTAATGATACGGTGTTTTTCCCAAGCCATCCGACCTTCCACTTTCAGATACCTTGAGAATTGATCCCCAAATATCTTCACAGTTATATTGTCCCCAGTGTTCATTTCTAGAAGGTGTTCGTGGGTCTAATCCAAATACTCTTCCCATCTGTCAAAATGATATTCTTAAAATATAAAATAAAGTCTTAACCATAGTAGCTCCATTGCCTTTTGGATAAGACAAATGTTTCTGTTTGGTATTTAATGTTCTTCAGGCTTATTTTGTATAATTCTCTTTGAACACATTAAACATTCCAGCAAAACTGGCCTCATCATCTCTTGTACTTGTTGCATCAGGCCCCATCTCCAGATATTCATAGACTGTCTCCCCATCTGGAATGTCATCTCTATTCACTTCTACCTCATAGAATGTCTAATTCCTTTTAAAGTTTAGCTCCCAAGTAAGGCCTTTTTCCTAATTCCTCAAGCTGTTAGATCCACTTAGAATTTTTTTTTGTTTGTCTTACTTTGTGTACATTTAAAAAATTTTTTACTTATGTATTTTTATATTACCTTAATTTTTAAATATCCCTCTCAAATGCACATTAAGACAACTCTGAGATACCATTACACACCTCTCAGATTGACTTAAGATGACAGGAAAAGATAATAAATGTGGAAGGGGATATGGGAAAACTGGTACACTGCATCGTTGGTGCAATTGTGAATTCATTCAACCATTCTGGGAAGCAATTTGGAACTATGCTCAAAGAGCCAGCAAATTGCATATACCCTCTGATCCAGCAGTGTCTACAGGGTCTTTATCCCAAAGAGATCATAAAGGAGGGAAAGGGACCACATGTGAAAAATGTTTGTGGCAGCCCTCTTTGTAGTGGCAAGAAATTTGAAACTGAGTGGATGCCCATTAGTTGGAGAATGGATGAATAAGTTGTGGTATATGAATGTTATGGAATATTTATTATTGTTCTGTAAGAAACGACCAGCAGGATGATTTCAAAGAGGCCTAGAGAGACTTACATTAACTGGTGCTAAGTGAAGTGAGAATGAAGAGAACACTGTATAAAGCACTAGCAAGATTCTGTGATGATCAAATCTGATGGACGTGGCTCTTTTCAATGAGGTGATTTAGACCAATTCCAATAGACTTGTGATGGAGAGAGCCATCTGCACCCAGAAAGAGGATTATGGGGATGGAAAATGGATCACAACACAGTATCTTCCCCTTTTTTGTTGTTGTTTGCATGCTTTTTTTTTCATTTTTCCTTTTTGATCTGATTTTTCTTGTGCAGCATGATAAATGTGGAAATATCTTTAGAAGAATTGTAAATGTTTAACCTATATTGGATTACTTGCCATCTAGGGGAGGAGGTATGGGAGAGGAAGGGAGAAAATTTTGGAACACAAGATTTTGCAAGGGTGAATTTGAAAACTCTCTTTGCATGTATTTTGAAAATAAACTTTTATTAAAATTTTTTTTACAAACGTATCCCTCTCCTGTCTCAACCAACTACTCATTTATTATTTTGAAACAAAAAATAAAATAAAAAGGGAAAAAAGCAGTTCAATAAAACCATACTAACTTATCAACTGAGTCTGGCAAAGTATGCCATGTTCATACCTGTAATTTCCCAGCATTGCAAAGAAAAGAAGGTATTTATTTAGTGCCATTTTCTGCTTGTGTAACATGTAGAAACATATTACAAGTTTCATTTTTGATGGCTTCATTTTTATTACAGAAGACTTTGTAATAGAAATCTCAATTGATTTTTCTCTCATTTTCCATCTATTTATTGTCTTCCTTTAGTTTTATCCTTTTTCTTTATTTTATACTTTGGCCATGACCAAAAGAATCATCATCCCCAAGTGACCAAAATCAATGCGCTTCTCCATATTCAGCTAGGCTGCTTCTCAGAACTTAGACACAGTCCACTGCCAGGATAATACTCCAATCCTTTCCTGCATGATAAAACTTGCACTTTGTTGGCAAAACCTTCAAGAACCCAGTGTCCTCTTGAAACATCTGAGTAGTATTTTATGTTTGCATTAGGGCAGGCAAAAGGACAATATAAAGGAATAAGCTATATTCAAAGATCATAGATCATAAGTTATCTAGTACAACACTCATATTAAATATATAAAGAAAAATTAAAGGGAAATATAAATAATTTATCTAAATTCACATAGAAAGCTAGTATCAAAGGACCTTTTGACTTGAGCCAGAGTTCTTTCCACACACAAAACTGAGATAAATAAGTCTTTTCTATTCCTCCCTCTCCTAAAGGGACCTGAATTTTCAAGTGAAAAAGTACTTTTGATATCAGGATGACTGGATTAATTATTGGAGAGACTATGAAATTAATTTTCCATGTTTTCCTCTCCTTTGAATACACACATGCACATGCATAAACAACAATAATGCCAATTAAGGCAAAGCATTCATACACATAATCAGATCATACATCTAACACCCAGCTGGCTCTGAAGAAAGCAAGGCTGGTAACTGCACAGCCCTCCCTCACTTAAATCCAACTCTCTTGCATGTTATGGTACCACCTCCCTGATGTCATGGTTCTCTCTAAGAATGAAGGACAAAAATAACAAATAACAACTAAGCATCTATTGTTCAAAATAGATGGAAACTCATACATATCTTAGAAGCCACCAAAAAAGATTGTAAACATACTGGATGAGACATTTCAGTTCCTAGCAGCCTGAACCTCAAGGATGTGTGTATAGGGCCAACTACCCCATACAGTAGCACAGCAGGGTGCAAACCCTGCTCCTAACACAAAACCTCAGTTCAAGAACTAAGATGATTAAGATGAATCACTATAAGTAGACATAGAAATGCCCCCCAAATATATCTTAGAACATAATGACCTTACAGTTGCCTCAAAGGAAAGAAAAAAGAGTTTCCTACAAATACATGTTTGCCTAGAAGAAATTATGCCAGAAATAATAAAAAAATAAAAAGCTTGGAGGGAATAATTAGAGATTAGCTTAGAACAAAAAGTAATACATCTTATCCAGTAAAATTCTCAGGGAATCAGAATAGGCCAAATAGAAATCAATGATTCTTAAGAGTTACCAAAATTATTAGAAAAAAAAAAAGCTCTAAGACTTAGAAAAGAAAACATAGGATATGACCAAAAAACATTTTGAGAGATTTACTAACCACCATTAAAAGCATGATAAAAAATTATTGACACTGTATTTCAAGACATAATAAATGAATAATGGTCAAGATTATTACAACCAGAGAGCAAAATGAAAATACAATAATCCACCAATCACCTCTAGAGAGTAACCGCAAAAGGAAAAATCCCAGGAATACCAAAGCCAAAATCCAGAGTTTCCATGTTAAAGAAAACAAATATTTCAAGCATCCAGAAAGAAGGCATTTAAGTATCAAAAAATCAGAGTCAAGATCACACAACACTTGAGAACTACTGTGCATTAAATAAAGTATTAGAATATGATATGATATAGACATACATTGAAAAATAACATCCCTTGATCCTACATGGGAAAAACCTCAGAGCGGTAATAGAATAGAGGATTTAGAAAGCATTTCTGATGAAAAGATGAGATCTGAGTAAGAAATCTGAAATATAAACACAAGAGTCAAGAGAAAACTTATAAAAGGTCTAGTTGGATAAGGATTGTATGGAGAGATTTAGTGCTAACATTATAGTAGGAAAAGAAGAAACAAGAATTCCTTCAAAACTTTAAGGAATTAAATAAGAAAAACGGGGGACCTAATTGGAGAGGGTTGGGAAGGGATTGGTTCTTCTCTTGGATAAAAGTAATACACTTGTGTAGCAAGAAAGAAGAAGGATGTAGACCTTGGTATTTCTCATAATTTGGGTACATAAGCACACAACCTTGAATGAAAGTGTAGGGGAAAAGGACATCAGGCTAACTTTATTCTTATCTGATCCCTTTGATAATCAAGCATTTCAATCATTAAACATATAGGAAGCTACATCATTAAGATTAATTCTGTGAAACAGGGCAACCCCTGAAAATAATTAATTCAGTATTGATGTGCTGAAAGCCTACTATTGAGGCTGGCTATCCCTAATTTTATTACTTCTATCTCTATTTCCTCATCCTGATTGCCTGCTTGAAAAAGGCAAAAATAAAAGGTATCAAAACATATCAGTAACTGATTTTTAACAAGAATGCTAATACTCAAGGTCCCCTAGAGATCCCCAGTTGGATAGTCTGAATAACAAGATTTTGAGCTAAGATTGGTTAGAAACCATATTTAAATCTTTAAATAATTTTTTATTCAAATTTAAATAATTAAAGTTGAGACTCTTTAAGTAACAACTTTTCCTGAATGAAAAGCTTCACTTAGTATTATTAAATTCGGCTTCTTCCTTGTTTTATATATACATGTAAATACATATGTGAAAAGATGCAGTTTTGCTTTCTCTTGTCTTCTCCCAGTTCAAAATGCTTAAATCGTTTAAAGGTTAGTTAGGAGTTGGGCTTGACCCATTCAAGCCCAAGATATTCTTTGTGGTCTTAGTCTTCCCCTCTCCCCCCTTGCAGAAAAATTGGTTTTGGTTTACCGTAATAGCTACTCTGCTTCTGTTCATTGTTCTTCCTTTCAAATAATCACTAATTGTTTATTTCTCCTTTGATTCATTTATTATCTTGTTACTTGGGCAGTTCTATGCCTCTTGTACCAAGTTGCTAATTCCTTTTGCAATTCTTTTTCCTACATCCACAACTCTCATTTCTTTTGCATTCTACCTTTTTTTTTTTTTGCTGAGGAAATTGAGGTAAAGTGACTTGCCCAGGGTCACACAGCTAGGAAGCATTCTTCCTCTTCTAATTTTCATTTATTTAAAATTTTTTTTAAAAAAAAAACTCATGCTTTATCTTTTCTAGGAATTCTAGTAGAATACATCCTGTTTATCTTTTAAGTTTGGTTTGTAGATGTTTTGGAGTCATTCTCTTCTGGCTTTTTGTCTTGAATGTCCCTTTTTACCATAAAAGCCTACTTCTTGGCTTTGGAGGAGTTGATGTTAGAGGTAGGCTCTGCAAATTTTTGGAGGGAAAATATACATTGCTTATTCCAGGATTTCAGGGACAGCTCAGACTAAAGCTGCAAAGTTTTGATGTCCCAATATGCTTTGATTCAGGGCAAAGTCTAAACTGCTACCTCCAAGGTCTGAGTTCTGCAAGTTCTTGGTTTGGATTTGGGTCTCAGCAACAGTAAACTGTTTCTGGACTCAGCCCAAATCAGCCAACTGGAAAGCTTTGTTGGTTCCAATAACAAAATTTTAGGCTTCTCTTTGGTCTGGAATTTCTATGTTGTCTATTCCTTTGGAACCCACAGACTGTACTACAAACTGGAACTGAGACCTCTTTCTGTTTATAGTATCTGAACCATACTGCTATTACTAGCTTCCAAACTTGCTTTCTCTATACAACATTGGAACACGACCTTAAGGTACAGGTATCCTTTTCAGTCCACCCTGGATTTGTGACCCAGAAATAGATAATGAGTGACCAAAACAAATCTGTTAGTTGGCACCTGTTCCCACTGAGGTGTCCTTTAATGTGAATTTCAGACCTCCTCTTGCCCTGGTACACTGACTGTCTTATATCAGAGTGCCCTGCATAGCATACTTCTACTATACTTCTCAAATGTCACAGACTTCTGTCTTCCTAAAGGATGGAAAAACATCACTTTTTCTTCAATTCATCAATCAGGATTCAAGTTAATGTGCTTTCTATATTTGGAAGTTTTAGGTTGGAAAAGCTTTTGCAACCTCTTTGTATTATTCAGTCATCTTGGTTCCACCTCACAAACTACTCATTATTTAACAATTGAAGGTTGTTTCAATTTGGGTTTGTGTCTTTTTTTTGTGATCCTGGAATTTATTACTATTTTTTATTGCATTATGGAAATATTTACTATCTCTGCCATAATACAGTCAATTTTTGTAAAAGTTTTGTGGTTCTGAGAAATATATTCTTCTTTGGTCCCTTTTAGAAGATACCATTAAGTGTTTTAACTCGGTTCTCAACAACAATTCTCCATTTTCCCTTTTTATCTTTGGATTTCTCAATATAAAAATGGAGAGACACTGAAATCTGCCACTATTATTTTAATATCTTCTAGCATTATTTACTTGTCATTGTTGCTAAACACATATATTTGTAACAACTAAAAAAATGCAATATCATATGTAAAATGTTTTGAGAATTTTAAAGTGCTATAAAATTAGAATTATTACCCTGTTTCTTCTGGCACACTGCAACATCCTACCCTACACCTTATCCCTTTTATTTTACTTTTTAACTTTACTTTTTTTTACTTTTTAACTTTAACTCTCCATCAACTAAGGAGATAATCATGTTCAGATTTCTGAATCATAAAGAACCCCCAAAACCTCTGTTGACTTTTTACATGTATTTAGCTACTCTCCTGTATCTTTTCTTCTGGTCAACTAACTAATGCTGTTTATTCTTATCTTCTTGATGTACATTCCTCTTAATCTTTTGTAATCTGGCTTCTGATCTCATAGTACAAGGGAAATTACTCTAACCAAAGTTATCAATGATCACTAATTGACAAATCTGATAACTTTTCCTTTATTATCTTCCTAGATCTTTTTGCAGCATTTGACATTGCTGATCATTCTTTCCTTCCTTTCTCTTTCCTGTTTTTTCATGAGATTATCTTGGTTCTTCTCCAGTGCAATTACTCCTTAGTCTCTTGCCTGGATCATCACTTATTTCATACCCCTTGCCTGTATATATATTCCAAGGCTTTATCATGAGTTCTCTTCTCTCTCTACACTATCATCTAGTGGCCACTTAATGATTATCTTTCTGGAGATAACTTTCAAATCTCTATATTCAGCCCAAGTCTCTCCAAGCTCCAATTTGTGATAGCCACCTCAAACTTAATATGTTCAAAATGTAATTCATGATCCATATACCTCTCTCAAACCTACCCTGCTTGCCAATCTTTCCCATTTGAAGTAAAAACACCAACATCTTTCTCGTCACTCAGGTTTGCAAATTTTGAGAGATCCTTAACAACTTCATTATTCCTACCCCCATATATTCAAGTTGCCATGTCTCACCAATTCTACCTTTACATCTCTTCCCAAAGCCTCCTTTTTCTCCAGTCACATAGAACCCATGCCATTTCAGCTCCTTAGTACCTCTTTTATGGACTATTATAATAGTTTCCTAATTAGCATTCTTGCCTCAGAGGTCTCTTGCCTTTACTCATTTCTTATATGGGTTTTAAATCTCTTTAATTTTATGCTCAAGAAGCTTCAGTGGTTCTCTCCTGCATCAAGGATGGAATGTTAAATTCCTTTTTAATCATTTTATCATTTCTTAACAGATCTAACCTCACTTTCCAGAGTGATTTCACATTTTTTTAATCCTCACACATTGTATACTGCAGGCAAATTGATCAACTTGCTGTACCCAACATACAACATTCCATTTCTTACAGCCACACCTTTTCACAGATACTCATGCATGTAACAGTCTCACTTTTTGCTTTTCCACTCTCTACATCCCTTCTACAAGAGACATAAGCTAGGTATTCTTTCCCTAGAATTTGTATTTTGTTCATTTACTTACCTGAATATGGTGGACAAAATGTCATGAAGATCTGAGTACAAACAGTGCTTCACACACTATCTAGTTGTGTGACCCTGGAAAGTAACTTAATCTGTTTTTTCATATATAAAAGGGGAATAATAGCAGCATTTATATTTCAGGATTGTTGCAAGGAGAAAATGAGATAATATTTGTAAAGTGCTTACCTATCTATATACTAGCTTTATTATTATATTGTTTCCCCTTGAATATCTAATTTTCTTGAGAGCAATATTTACATTTTTGTCTTCAATCCCTAGCATCGTGACAAGAGTAACATATGCTTGTTTAATTAAATTATAATATATATCTAACATATATTTCTAACTTAACTGTCTTTCTCTTAATTGAGAATAATGATGTTCCAGGGAAACTAATTAAAATTTTTTTTGTACAATTTTTTTCAACTACTTCAATAGCTACCTTCCCAATTATTAGGATATCCTGTATTTTCTCACATTTGATTAAGCTTTATTGGTTTTTTCAAAAATCTGTATTTTTTAAGGTGATTTCAATGATTTTGAAAAATGCAATCTTTTCAGTAATAAGAATTACCATAGCCAAAATATTTTTCACTCTTAAATATCTACAAAGGAGGATATACTACTGCTACATCTGTCAGCCTTGAAATCGTGTAATATGGACGTTACCTTTCATGTCTGATATATCTTCCAGGGTAGTTTAAGCACAGACACATATTCCTATTTTTAGAAATGCCAAACAATTTAATTACCACTTGTCATATAATCCTTCATACATATAATTTTAAAAATCCTTCAATTATGAAATTATACTAATGTGTCAGTCAAGAATATGGGAAAAAAGTCTATATAGTCAATGGGATCACTGCTTTTATTTAACCTGTACAGAATAAATTGTGAATTTTGAATAAAAAGGTAGAACACAATCTAAGTTAATATGTAGAAAAATAAAATTTTGGCAAAGTAAAAATTGTTATATTGGGAAAATAAGTAGTATGCCAGTATTTCCTGTACTCACTTAGCAGTGAAATGTTACAGATAGAATATTTTAAGAAATCAGTTTCATGGGTATATAAAATTTTGTATAAGTTAAATTTAATGGAATTTACAATGCATATTGAAAGCATGATACAAATGGTAATTTTAATTTTCTTATATTAATAAGGAAGCACAGTTTGCTACAGGTAGCACTTAACATAATTCACATCAGATTTATAATTTGTTATACATCTTTGCAGTTCAGCAAATGCCCTCAATACTGGTAAAAACAATTCTAAAATGTTCACTTAGGACAAAAAATAACTGTCTACATTAAAAAAAAAGACAAGATTTTTATATATGCTTATTTAATTCAGGTATACAGAATTTTACATAAACTTAAAGAGGGATGAAAATATTTAAAGAGTAATAGAAAATCATTAGTTCTATAGTTTAAGTGTTCAAAAGCTTATATAACTGTTTACTGATTTGGATTTATGTAACCAAAACTTGGAACATAAAAAAGTAGTGAAAGCTCACATTATCTTTCACATATTTCTAAATATCAAATTACATCAGTTTTACATGAACCTAATTTGAAGTGTAATCAAAGACTAAAATGAAAGGAAAAAAAACCTCCAGGAATAACAGAATTTCTTTTTTAAAAAATTGAAAATTACCTAACATCCCAAGATAACATGTAAACAAACCTTTATGCTGTTCAATGAGTTGTGTCCAGTTCCTATAATAAACTATTAAGTGGTATCAGTTGTATAGCATTCACTTTATTGTACGTGACTTTTATGTAGGTAAGGGTTTCGTTATTTATTTTTGCTACATTTTTAAAGTAGCAGAGAGGGGTAAACCTCAGCTATTACACTTATTTTAAAAACAAATCGACAGAATTAGGCATCTGCCTTCAGAAAAGCCAGCAGCATTTTTCTACGTACTCTAGGTAAGTGTTGACCTAAATCTTTAATACCATCCTGAACAGCCATGCAATTAAAACAATCTTGGGAGATATTGCATAAGGTAGAACATGGAGCAGCTTGCACATTTTTGTTTCTGGATAATGTAGCCAAGTAAAACAAATCCAGATCTTTTTCAATGGTTGCAATGTTTCATATACTTAGAGCTCTATAAAACTAGAGCCACTAGTATATAAGTATATGTACATATATATTTTAAATAAAGTCTCTTGTCTGCTTCAAAATTCAAAGATGTTTTGGTTTTTACTGGTCAGTCATCTCAAGGGGGCAATAAATAAAAGTAAAAAAGGCTGAACTGTTTTGCATATCTTTGTGGAAGAATGTAGAACATTTACACTTTTAGAGTTCCAGAAAGGTCACTATATGGACTGAACAGCTTATATACAACATCTGTGCAATTTTACTTGGCTGAGTATTTTAATGCAATAGCTCCTCTTAGATAAGAAGCCATAATTATTCTTGTCCAAATCCCTCTGTCTCTTCTATTGCAAAGAGCAGTTTCTCCTTTAGCTGTTCATAGCTTTTATATGGTGGTAGATCCAAACGATTAAAGCTGTTAATAAGAGAGAAAAAAAAAATCATATATATTTGTAATGATTCATACTTAAAAGAATTATATTTTTAAACCTGTTTGATACACTGATAAAATGTATGTAAGAATTTTGCTAAATACTTATTTTGAGAATAGGTAATAATTTACTAGTATATTAACACTATTGAAAAGTCACTAAATTATCTATCTAGAAACAGTAAGGTGGTTCACTAATTAGAGCCCCAGAACCAGAATGAGAAAGTCCCAAATTAAAATCTGATTGGAGACACATACTAGAGGCTTCATGACTTTAACCAAGTCACTTGGCCACTGTCACCCTCAGTTTCCTCATCTGTTAATTGGGGATACAAATAGCACCTACCTCTCAGAATTGTGGTGAAGATCAAATAATTATGGGTAAACTCCTTTGCTATAATACTATAAAACATTAGTTACTATTATTAATAGCATCAACTCGTGAGATCTTACTGTCTAGATAGATATATAGATATATCTCAGAATTCCCATAGAAAATTTAAAATACACTTGGTATCTGTGTAATGTTAAGTGAACCTTTAGGCAGTCCTACTCCCAATATAGCTCTGCTGCCCTTCATATGGCTTCAGTGTCTAGAGTGGAGCATCCCTGGCCAGGGCTGTACTAGTTCTCCCTTCCAAAATCCCAATAGGAGCCAGAATTTGGGCTTGCACAGGGTCTTACTGGGCTGACACAAAGTCCTACTGCCTACCCACTGGGGGAGTCAACTTTGTGTAATGTGAATTTCTGTAAAGGAGGAACTGTCTTTATAGTCATGTAGGGTAGATCATGCATATTAAAGAAAATTACTCAATTACCTGTGCTCCAAAATTACATAAATATTTGCATATCTATGTTTGCCAGTTTCTTATGATATCTCTTGTTCTATGCCTGGATATATGTACACTTTTTTATTCATTCAAACAATCTCACTTCTCTGCGCCTTTTCTCCTACCTACCTCCAGCAAAATCAATGCCTAAAATAATCTTATAAACTTTCAAGGTGTTTACTTCGTTGATACTTAATAAATATTTAATTGAATACAAAATCTCAAATGTTAACATTCCTAAAAGAAATCTCCACAATTTTTAATGTTACAACAATAGCTGGACTATTGAATGTTTGTGTATATAATGTAGCACTCTCTAACAAGAGTTCTAGTCTAAGAACCAAAAAGATATATATTCTGCTGGTTATTCAATTCATCTTGTTTGGCCCTAATAAATTTTTTTAGAAGAATTTAAAGTACTCAAAATTGTAATAATTAGGGAATGGCTGAACAATAATTTAAAAAATACTTAAAAGTGGATATTTATAAGCATGCTTCACGATGGAATTTGATTATGAAATGTTTGGTACTAGTTTATGACACAATTAGAAACATATATATCCTCCTCAGAGCCAAGAGATATTTAAAGCTCCCTTCCACTCAAAAAAGGAAAAAAGGTCATTAAACTAACCATGTATGACTTCGTGGTAACCAGGTTTCTTTGCCAACTTTTTCAATGCAAAACTTCTGAGGACCGTTACTTCCTGAATTAGGGAAACAATGAAAACAGATTCATTTAATCTTAAGTGCATTGTTAATCAAAATGTTATTTCCAAAGAAAAAAGAAATCTAGTAATTACACTACCCATTCATAATTATAAATGAACCTCGAGAGAATCTGTAATGAATTATGCATACCCATGAGTTCAGCAAATCCTCCTAAAGGTAGTCGGCAGGTTCCAGTGACAAACTGCATTAGACGCATTCTAACTTCATTGTCTGTCTCTTTCACATACTGAGAAACAAAAATTATTCAAATTTAAAAACAACACTATATCAATAATAAATGGTTTGGTACCTAAAATGTTCAAGATACTATATAAAACAATTAAAGTATTTGGAAAATCAGAAGCAGTATGTAATAATAAAAAGGCGGGGAGGGAGAAAGTCAATATGAATTTTAATAATGTTTTCAGTTATATAAAAGCATGCTGAAAAAATTATTGATAAAATTTCTGTTTTAAAGGTATGACAGGCATTTTTAAAAGATAAAATTCTAAGAAAGATTTTTAAAACTAATGGAACTAGTTGGTTTTTCAAACTCAAATAGTTTTTTCACATAAACAGAATTCAATGAATTTAAAGATTCCAATAGATTGTCTCAAAGTTAATAAATATTCAAAAAATTCAATTTTCTAAAGAACGATATTCTTTCCATCTAAGAGATAAGTATCATTAGATTTGTTTCTCAAGATGATTAGGGAAAAAAGGAAAAGAACCCTATGTATTCTAAAATATTTATAGCAGCCCTCTTTGTGGTGACAAAGAATTGGAAATTGAGGAGATGCCCATTAATTAGGGATTGGCTAAACAAGTTACAGAATATTATTGTAATAAAATACTACTGTATTCTAAGAAATAACGAGCAGGCTAATTTTAGAAAAAACATGGGAAGACTTGCATGAAATAATGAGAAGTAAAATGAGTAGAACAAAGAGAACGCTGTATACAATAATAGCAACACTTTTTGAAGAACTATCAATGACTAAGTTATTGTGAATATAACTTAAATCAACTACAAAGGACCTATGAAGGAAGATGCTATCCATTTCTAGGGAAAGAACTGGTAAAAAGAGTGTATATAGTATGGTTTTATACATATGTAAATATCTGGGTCAAATGGCCTTTACTGTGGAGTGGGGAGAAAAAAAATGCATTGTGAGAATAGAAGAAAACTCAGAAGAAAGCATAAAAATGGATGGTAGTTTTTTTTTTTTTTTTTGATGTGTAGTATTTATTACATGGTTTTCAAAAAGAAAAGAAAATAGTATGAAATGGAGAGTCATAGTTTCATATCAAATCCTTTCTTTGTGTTGTGCTGTATACCTGAAAATGGTATTTTTGCATTTAAAAACCAATTTTAAGAAGTTTTTTATAAGAGAAATGAATGAACAGATGATGTGCTTATAATGAGAGACGATTCAATTGAAGAATAAAAGCCACCTCACAGGTATAGAGGTGGAAAGGACCTTAAGAGATTATTAATTCCAATTTCCTCATTTCATAGATGAGGAAACAGGCCCATAGGTTAACTAGCTGATTAAGAGTGAGGAAAAATGAGAACCCTCTGGTACTCTTTATTCTAAGTGCAATGATCTATCCAATATGCAATGGTTCCTCCTTGACAGACAACATTTTAAAAATAATCTGAAACTTCAAAATTTTTCCTTCAAGTTTCCAGAGCAAGAGACCAGAATAATTCTGATAAGCTAGTAAAACAAGCATGAAAGAATACAATAATAAAGAATAAAACATGCAATAATAAATATATACTTTATGGGCTGAAGTACTTACTAGCTCTGTTTGACTCTGTCAAGTCACAACCCTAATTACCCTCCAAAACAAAAGAAAAAGAAGAAACAAAAACAACAACAACAAAACCACTAATACTTTTAAGAATCTATAATCTTATTGATATAATCCAGTAGTAACACCTCCAGTTCACTATCCTGGTACAAGTCTTGTCCATCTGTGTTCTTCTATATTATCAACCATACAAGATAGTTAATCTCTTAGGGCTTCAATTTCCTCAATTGCATTATGACAAATTTAGATGCTAATGCCCCTTTTAGGTGTAACTACTATGATCTGAAAGTTCTTGCTTATTTAACCCATTCAAATAGTTAATTATTTATTAATAAATATTAATCATGAATAATATAATAAATCTTACTCATGAATTCATTATTTAAATGGGGAGAAAAGGGTAAATACCTAAGCTATCTTTTTTTTTTTTTGCAAAGAATATACTTTCACATCTGAATTTTAAAATATATAAGTAAATACCTGCCAGAACCAAATGATTTGCTTGCTATTTCTTGTGTAATGTCGATATACAGTATTTCTCTGCCAGTCTGCTAAATCGACTTCTTGCATGCCACACAACATTACCTGAGAATCAAGCAAAAGAACTTTTGAGTTAAATTACCACAATGACTTGGTATATAAACAAAAAACATCCTATAAAATTCAAAGTAAGATATACTTTATATAATGTATGATCTTTTAAGAATAAATACTTTTAAAAGTGTTTTGCATTTCTCATTGACAAATAATATTAACACTGTAGAAGATTATAAAAACTGAAGAGAAAAGGCCAGAACTATTTATTTCCCCAAGGAAAACATTTATTCCTATATTGATCAAAAATTAATGCAGTAAATACAAACACGCAAACTTAACAGCAATAAAGACTTGCCCATGGTCACAAAGTTAATGTTAGAGACAAGACTTTAACAAAGTTTTTCATATTTCTAAGACTAGAACTCTAAACACTATGAATAATTCCTCATTTATCTAACATCAATGAACAAGATGTTCCACACAAGTGAATATTCTAAATAAATGAATAAGATTTCAAATGTGTGAAAAATAAGACATGAAAGTAGGTAAAACTCTTTTAAAACACCAAAAAAATTTTTTTCATTTTTAGGAATTATTTTAAAAATGTATTATATATCATCCTACCTTCTGAAACACAAGACATAGAAAATAATTTAATTATCTGATGATTTAGAGTAAGATGCATTACTGATTGTGTCAAAAAAAAAACCTATTGTATTAGCTAAGTAAATGTGGACAATCACATAAGGCCAAAATATTTTCACCAGTAAACTAGAGATACTATTATCTATCCTATATCCATTCTAAGGTGGTATTATAATTAAATGAGTTAATTTATCTTCAAGTGCTTTGAAAACTATGATGTTATATTGAACTACTTGCCATCTAGGGGAGCGGGTGGGCCAAGGAGAGGGAAAATTGAAACATAAGGTTTTGCAAGGGTTAATTTGAAGAATTAGCCATACAAATGTTTTGAAAATAAAAAGCTTTAATAAATTTTTTTTTAAAAAAGATCATGAAGTGGGGGAAAAAAACTTATTATGTTTTGTGCAAATGTATGATAGTATTTCTCTCAGGATGGCAGTCAGTCATAAAATCTGTAGATGCCCATTTGAGAGATGGTATGGTATAGTGAAAAGAGCACCTGATTTGAGATCAGAAATTCTACTGTTTACTATTGGCAAGACTCATGGCAAATCACTTGACCCCTCAATTTTAAGTATGAACTAAGTAAGTTGGGCCAGATGATTGTTAAAGTTCTTTACACCTAGAAACAATATTTTCTTTTAAGAATCAACCCTCTGGGGAACCTAGATGGTGCAGAGGATATAGCACTGGTGCTGGAGTCAGGAGGACCTGAGTTCAAATCAAGCCTCAGATACTTAATACTTCCTAGCTGTGTGGCCCTGGCAAGTCACTTAATCCCAACTCTCTCACAAAAAAAAAAAAAAAACAAAAAAAAAAAACAAGAGAAACAATTCCTCTACAGAGGCTCTGCAAAAACCCACAAACATCTATTCCTATAGCTGTGAATTATTTGGAAAAATTTATTAGTATGCCCCTCAAAGTTACTAAATCCTATCTACTCTTTGAGCCAGGTATATCACTACCAAGTAGGCCTACACTCCAAAGAAACTGAAAAAAAAAAAAAAAAAATGAAAACCACACACACAAACAAACACAAATAGACTTGGTTAGCTGTAAAGAACTGGAAACTAAGGGGATGCTCATCAATGAGGGAATGGGATATGAATTATTGCTGTGCTATAGAAATTTACAAAAGGAATGCTTCCTTTCTCAAAAACATGGGAAGAATTGCATAAACTATGTAAACTGAAGCAATAAGAATAACTCCTGATCTGAATTGAGAATAAGTACAGAGAAAGTAAGCACAGGAAAAAGTCAAGGAATCTCTCTGGTTCTTCCTCTCAGAAATTTGAAGAGGTCAGCTGAGAATTCGGTCTTCCATTGTAAACCTTCAATCAAATCTTTCTGAATTTGTATATTTCCTTGAGAATTTTTTTTCCCTACAGCTGTCTTTTATATTATTTCTTTTATATTTTACAAGAACTATGAGCTCCATGAGACCAAGGATCATATGGTGGATCTTTTTACATCCCTTCTAAGTCTAGCACAGCGGATTTAAACAAAATAATCAGTGCAGAATTCTACTCTCTTAAATCCCTATATAATTATTACTCTGTATAGGCCACTAACTTGGGGAAATGTTCAGCTATTACTGCCCATGATAAATTACTTCAGCAAGTTACGGCTATCAGGTAAAACTGCTTTTGGATGGAAGAGCAAAGAATGATTCTTACATTTTTAATCTAAGTTGTATTGCTTAAAAAAAAAAGGTACAAAATCATTTTTTAATTAGTGTACATTAGTCATTTAATTAGACAGTCTCAGGCAGAATCCCTGCTTAATCAAATGATAGAAATTGAAATTATATTGTTTAATTGCAATGTAAGTACTTCTTAGGGAAGGAAAAAACCCTATAAATTTATCATTTCCTAGAATGTCTCTTTAAAAGAACCTGACCTCCAATTCTTTTTCATCAAAGTACTGAAGCCATTGAAGGGGAACAACTTCATTAAAACCATCAAGAAAAGCTTTGGTTTGGTCTTGTACTCCTCGAGAAAAACGCCATTCTGCCATCAAACTGAAAATAAAGAAGATATTTTAAAAATGAACATCTGTGTGTTAAGGAAAATACTTAAAAATTCTGGAATTTTCTCTTAACATTTTCATGCATAAAGAGGCCTTTCTTCAACCCTCAATTTTCCAAAGAACTATAAATAGTTAGTTTTTAGTATTACTATACAGTGCTATTAAATGAGCATATTCACTATAAAGAAAATGCTACATAAACCAACATATTTGAGTCCAATCTATTCAAAGTAGTGATGGTAACATTTGGTTACCATCCAAAAATGATCCAAAAACGATTGCATGCTCAGGAACAAATCACAAGTTGATAGAAATTGCTATATTTTAGAGATTAATGTTGTGTATTAAAGATATAATTCAGGCAAGAGCAAAATAGACTGATCTACAGGATGAACTGGGGCTAAGAAAAATTTTTTAAAACAATGATGTAGAATCCTGTCATTCTACATAGAAAGGATCAGAATCACTGTCCAAATTAAAAGGCAGAAAATTATATGTATTTAAAGGTTTTAGAATACAAAAAAATACACACTTTTCCTTCAATTGCTAAGGTAAAGGAATTAGGACAATAAAGGTGAATAAAATAAAATTTAATTTAGCATCAAAATATACTTTTACTATTTATTACTTCTTGAATACTTTCCTCATCAGGAAACAAATTTTTTTACAGTCCCTTACTAAAACTAAAAACCCTTATCCAAATCACTATTGTTCCTCTAGTTCCATTTCCCCTATGAAGTTTTTCTCAGGCAAGTGATCTCTCCATATCTTTCCTAAAAGGATGGCTGACTGATTTGCCAATATCAAATAATAAAAATTTGTCAAATATTACATGACAGCCATTACCTTTTTGTATTTCTAAACTCTTTGAGGGCAAGAATAGTGTTTTAAATGTTTTTTCAGTAAAGAGTGTTTAAAATGTTTTTAAAAGTTGATTGCATTTACCAGTGCTTTTCACATAGATGGGCATTCCAAAATATGTGATAAATGACTCATTAAAACTATCCTATGTAGTAGGAAAGCTAAAACTATTGTTTAAATTTAAAAAAAAACAAGATACGAAAGAATTAGTGACTTTCAAAGGTTTGGACCTTGTCAGTGGCTGATCTACTAATTCATTATTACTTTCTTACCAGCTTTCTATACAGGGAAGAATCTTATCTACCAAGATTCAAACATGAAGAGTGCAAAGATTCTCACTAGTCTTATTCTTTTAAACTATATCACCTTACCCAATATATTCTTCCTTGTTCTCCTCAGTCACCAGGATATTAGAACCTCCCAACTTCAGATCATGTGAAGTTACTTTTCCCAAAATCTCCATATCAACTGAAAAATACATTTCCAAGCCACATTCTTCAATGTTGTTGTCTCTGAATTAAGAATAATAATAGTATTAACCCAAAAATGTATATTTCAAGAAAATGAGTTATTAAAAATAGAAATCCACAAACCTTATCCAGATGAGGGAGTTATAGAATTCAGTATCAATAGATTCCAAATCTTTAATAGTAAGCTTCTTACTTAGCATGCGCTTGTAAAATGGCAAAGAAAAACCAGTATCAATAAACTTTCCATGAAACAGTGCCTGCCCAAAAAAATAAAAAGGTTTAGATTTACATAATAACTACTATTTTTTTCATCATTACCGGTAAATAATTGGTACATCAATTCATTATAACATTATGATAAATAATAAATGGGAATAAAAAAATTTGGAAAAACTTATGAACTACTATTCAATAATGAAAAACAGGGCTGGAGACAATTTACAAGCATTTAGTAAATTCTTATCGTGTTTTCCAGATAATATGCCAAGTATTAGGGACACAAAGACAAATTGAGACAATGTCTACTTAGAAGCTCTATGTTTTATATACAGTATACGTGTATAGTGTCTATCTATTTCCTTACCTACCTATCTATCTATATTGATTATATATACATAGGTATATAAGAAAGAAAAAAAAAATAAAGACTAAGTAGTTAGGGAAGAAATCCACTATGATAGCTATCCTTTCCAACTTTGTGTAATCTATAAACAAGCCATATATGTCATCATTAAATCAATGATAAAAATGTAATGGACACATGGTTAAAGATAAATCTCAACAGTAGAGGTGTTTCTCTATATTGACAATGATTCATTATGACTACTACTTCTGCAGTCTAGTCATTCAAACATTTTTCAATGCAGCATAAAACTATCTATTTGGTCCTTACTGTTAAAAAAGCACGCATTTTTCCTGATTCAAATTTCAAACATAAATACTATTATGATAATAACAGTAATAATCTCAACTTGACAGGCATTGTCAGGAAAAGAAGCTAAGAAAAACTGAGGTGCAAGAAAATGAGGTTCAAAGGGTTTAAATGACTTGCTGGTGGATATGAAGCTAATAAGCATTTGAAGTACAATTGAAATTAGGATCTTAACTCCAAATCCAATGTTGCATTTACATCAGATTGCCGTTTCCTAAAGTATCAATTCTACTCTACAATGACTATTATCTTTTCTGAATTCCAGTACTGTCTGAGTCAGTTTCTCTTGAGTTAATACTGTAACCATAAAGAAGAGAAAATGAAATGCTTTCTCTGGAAGATTTAATCTAAAGTGATTAGAAGCAAATGCTTTCTTAATTAGCCTTCTATGATGAAATTAATCTTAGTTAATTTTTTAAAATTTTAGCTAATTAAAAATTTAATTTTTAATTTTCCTTATTGAGTTTTGTTAATATTCTCAAATAAAATATATCTACCTCTAAATTTAAAATGTACTCCAAATAGGAAATAATAGCTTTCAAATGAGTAAAAATGTCAAGTATTTGATATCAGCAAATTCTAAATTCAGTTAACAAAATGGTAATATAAAAAGTCAAGAACTAACCATAGCAATAAAGCGTCCAATGAAACAGAAGTATGAAAGGTGATCTGGATTGATTGTTGATGCTGGATTAATCTGAAGACAGTAATTGCTCTTTCCAGCATACTCAAACAAACAATACATAGGATTCAGTACTTCATGGGAAAGCAAAAAAAACCATTCTCTACAAGAAAAAAAATACAATCAAGTTATTCTGCCTCTTCAATTACTAAGTGTACTGGATTTAAAACAAAATGATCAATGGGCAAAACATATCTCTCTCACCATACAAGCATCATGCATCCTTTTTAATGGATACCTAACAAATTATAAACTCTTCTGCCTAGATGCAAGTTCTTAACTCTTCAATTATCTTCTCACTAATCTCCTATATGTATAAACTTTGCATAAAGTCTGCTCATTGTTTTCCAAATAGGATACACAAATAGTTTTAGCTTCAAAACTTGCTTATAGGGAGTTTGCCAAAATGCCTTTTTTGGGGGGTGGAATTAGGGATAGGGGATTCTAAAGTTCCAGTTCATATTCTACATTTGCCACGAAGCACACCTTGATCTTATGAACATTAATATTTCCTATGAATTCTCTTATCACACATTATACCATTCCTTTCACAATTAGCAACATGCAAACTTTTAAAAACCTGTCTCTAGCATGTATTTAAATTTTTCTGGAAATAAAGGTCTTTGTGTTCTAAGTGTTTTTAGCATATGCTCTACACAGAAGTATTTGTTACTAATAATGATATATATATATATATATATATATATATATATATATATATATATATATATATATGCAATGCTATCAACACAAAAGAAGCTTTATTTTAGCAGTCAATATATCATTAACAAAACTAAAATTATTAAAAAAATAAAATTTTACTTCATTAATACAGCAAACATTAACAAAGAGCTGTATTGGAAAAGCAGTAAATCATCAGAGAGGTGAAGGAACTGGAAGGGGAAAAAATGGATTGGCAATAAAACATGACTAAGGATTAATCAACATACAGAGAGTCTGTGAACTCTAAAGGTATATATACACTATAGAGGAAAGATCCCAATACACTGGGTGGACCTTCTGAGGAAGAATGAGAAGATTGTATTTATTATCCCTCAAGACATTAAATAGGGATGGACTAAAGTACCCACATCAATAAGTTCACAGATCTGTCAAAAAGACTGCAATATTATATAATAGAATTTTTTATTAAATACTTGGGAAGATACAAGAATCCAGTGGGAGAAGGTGTATACAAAAATAATTTCATTACAAAATGTATGAATGATGCAATTTAGTTTATGACATCAATTGCTCAATCTGACAGGGAGTAAAATAGAAAGGCTTCACTGAGTAGGTTAGAATTTCAAATATTTCATTAAAAACATAGCAATATCTCACTTTAATAAAACCTAAAATAAAAATCTCTGAACATATAGCAAAGATAAAGTACAATATTATATATGATTACAAAAGAATTCTTTGTATGATTCTTTAAGTAACAATTTCCTTCATATCATTATTTCAGCTCATGTGTGTTTATAAAAATGTATCTATTTTCATAAAATGATGGTAAACTTGGAATTTAAAAAGAAATAATTTGTTTTGTCTTTTTACCTTGCCAGGCCACCATAATCAAGTCCTTCTTCGCCCCTGAATATTACATACAATCTCCTCCTTAAATCATATGGTTTTAGAGCCATGATCTGGCAAAAAAGCAAAAAAATTCAGAAACAAATAAGCTACATTCTTAAACATTCCTCTCATACAACCATGTTGTTTAATGTTCATCTAGATCAAATGTTTCAAACATGCAGGCAATACTGAGCCAATCTTGTGCTGCTGAACCAAGATTAAAATATAACTGGAAATTAGTTAACAAAATAAGTAAATAATATAGATAGTTTGTTGATATCACTGACCTAAATGATCAAATTCACAAATTTCCTTATTTTATAAGCCTTCTTTAGCTCATGGTATTCACTGTGAATCAACTTTGTACATTTTGAAATCATACCTAGAATTACTATTAGCTAAATAAGTCAAAGGGTTATTCTAATAAAGTCTCTAAATACAATGGTTTTATTTAAACACTGCAAATTTAGAGAAATAGTTTGCACTATGCTTGATAATCCAGGGAGAAATAAAAGAAACAAGAGACACAGCCAGGGACTTTGAAGAGTTCTTAGTTTAGCTCAAAAGAATATGTATCCAAGTGGAAAACTGAGAAATGTACCCAGCAGAATAGAATCAAGTGTAAATATATATGTTTACTGAACTTTTTTGCAACATGATCAAGAAAATCTTGTTCTGACATGCACAAATTAAGCTCATTCATCTATCTACATTTTTGTTTATATTGTTTCTCCTCTTAGAAGAACAATCCTCATATTTATTAAGATCATAATCAAAAAGAAATTAAAAAAAAATCAATAGAAAACATAAACATATCGGCATACAAAGAAAAACATGAAAAACAACTGTATAAGAAACAAAACTTATATTATGCATTTTCTTCTTTAAAGTGTTTATTAACAGTTTGGGCCGCTAAATGGTACACTAAAGAGAGTGCCAAGCTGGGAGACAGGAAGATCTGAGTTCAAAAATCATCTCAGACAATTATTACTTATGTGATCCTGGACATGTCACTTAATACCATTTGTCTCATCTGTAGAATGAAATGGAGTAGAAAATGGCAAACCTCTCTAGTTTCTTTCCCAAGAAAACCCCAAAATGGGGTCAAAAAAAGCCAGACAGAATTAAAGAAAATTAACAAGTTTATTACATTTAACAATGTAGAACAGTGCCAAAATTGATCTACAAATCCAAATTCTACCTGAAGACTTCCTTTAAGACCTACAGATACATTGCTAAATTTCTCTCAATTATACAATGATCTTTACCTTTTCATGAAAATTTCTAGAGGATTTAATAGACTTAATATTCTTATCACAAAGAACTGGTTCCCTACTTTGTTTTTTTCTAAATTTTCAATTAGTAAAAGACAAAAAGAGTTTCTTTGGGTCTTAGCATCCATCCCAGATTCATACATAGAATCTTTTCCTTTTAAGTCCAATTATAGCTAAAGATCACAGTACCACTACTAGGTCTATACCACAAAGAGATCAAACAAAAAGAAAAAGATCCATATTCATAAAGCTCTTTTTGAGGTGAAAAAGATTTAGATATTGAGGGGATGCTCATCAATTGGGGAATAGCTTAACAAGTTGTGGTATATGATTGTGATGAAAGACTACTGTGCTATAAGAAATAATGAAGGAAATAGTTTCAGAAAAACATGTTAAGAACTATGTGAAATGATACAAAGTGAAGGGAGAAGTACCAGGAGATTTCTTGCATAGTAACAGCAATGTTGTAATGATTATCAAATGTGAAAGACTTGGCTACTCTGATTAATTCAATGATGGCAGAAAATGTCAAAGTACCAATTATTAGAAATGCTATTCATCTCCAAAGGGAGAAATGATGAACTCTAAATGCAAACTGATGTGATTTTCTCACTTTCTTTTTTGGGAAATGTGGTTAATATGGAAATATGCTTTATATTTCTTCAGATATATACAACTGGAAAAAAAAAAGAGAAATAAGAAGGGGGTAGTTTCATAAAAATCTGGTAAGACTTATATGCATTGGTGGAGAGTGAACAGAACCAAGAGAACAGTTTACAGAGTAACAAATATTATAAAGATATTTTCATCTTTACAGCTGTGAAAGATTAATAATTGATCAACATGATGATTAAAATACAATCCCAAAGAACTCATGAAAAACAAGCTACTCATACCTCCCATTAGAGAAGTGTTAGTACACTATAGAGTACAAACTTTTGATGGGATATGAGGGTGAGGGGAAAGTTTGGGAAGGATGGGAACACAGTTAATATGGAAATTTGTTTTGTGTGACCATACATATTTTAATGGGTTTTATTTTTCTTGCCTTCTTGATCTCAAATTAAAGGAGAGATCTTTTAAAATATCACTGGACTCATTGACAATCAAGATGAAAAAAGAGCCCTGATACCATCACATTTAAAAAAAAATCATAAATGAAATTATTCATTTATTAGAATAAGAAAAGCAAAAATAGAATACACTGACTACATCATGAAAACAAACTCAAAATGATAGTAATAGTTAAATTAATAAATTAGTAAATAGTTAAAGAAAAAAATATTGTAAGCACACAAAAAATTTAAGTAGCAATGAATCATACTAAATACCAAGGAACACAAGCTTCTCCTAAAAAGTAATAAAAAACCATTACATAAAATATTTGAAAAGGGAAAAGATATAGGTGAACAACTGAAACTAATTTACCAAGCAAATATTAATCCTACAAAGGAAGAAATGATAAGATAGTAATGAAGACACAGTGAAAACTGAGTCTAGAGTTTGGTACTCTACAAAAGAATTGCAAGTTGATATATTGAGAGAATCAAGGTCAAAAGAAAAACTTTTAAACATAGGGTAGCACCTGAGCATGTTTCCATTTAATAACAATTTCCTACAAAACCCAGGTGGTTTAGAATTGGAAAATTTAAGAAATATAAAGCATGGACATACAAAAAACACAAAATATAAAAGCCCACAAATGACAGAAAATTCCAATAAGGAGGCTATTTTGTCAATGATATCTTGTCATGATTTAAGGAGGAAAATTTTTCCCCTATAAAATTAACTACATGTGCTTCAACTGAGACTTTAGGCTAAATTATACCATTTTCTTTTTATTTTCTTACATTCTTAAATGTAAAACAATTAAAATTGTAGGGCTTACAAAACCAATTGAAGGAAAAGAATTAGTAAAATTCACTTAGTAAAAGACAAAAAGAGTTTCTTTAGGTCTCAGCATCCATCCAAGATTCATACATAGAATCTTTTCCTTTTGAGTCCAATTATATCTAAAGATCTATTATAGATCTACTAAATTCAACCAACTTAATAGTAAGGATTATAATCTTCAGGTTGCTTTCATAATCTTTCTTTTAACACATGATGGAAAAGAAAGAGAAATATTACTGATTAAATATATGAATATAGTAATATTTGAACATAACTTACATTTCTAATTCAATCTGGAGAAAAGAAATCTTCACAGAGGTTCCCAAAAATATATCTTAAAGTGATTGAATGATAAACCAAAATTCATTGTAGAGCTACTCTAATTACTATCAGGTACAAGGTATAGATGGGATGTTGCACATTAAGCCAAACAAAATTTTCAAGTAAATGTTTTCTATATGATTATAAGTTTAAAATAACATTAGTACCTTAATAATAAAATGTATGGCATAATAAAGCAATCCCATTTTTGTATGTTACATAAAAATAGTAATAGTGAATAATTTTACCTGTTGGAAAGAGTCTTCAAACAATGTCTGCCGGGACACATTGATTTTCACATGGCTGGGTAGTGCATTAGACTAGAAATATAAGTAATACTATTCAGTATACATACATATTTTACATGAAGACAGAAACAAATATCTTTATGAATGCAATGTTTTTAGTACCTGGCACAAATAACGGAAGTGTGCAAGTTTCCACCGAAAGCTGCGTTCATAAGCAATTTGTGGCCCTTTAGTTCTAAATGAAGTAAAAAATAACTTAGTAAAATTATATAAACTCAGAGTTAGAATAAACATCAAAGTTCATCTACTCCAACCCTAACAAGTTTCCACTTTAAGACTCCTAGTAATAGGCAACACTAATACAACAAACTGATACAAATTTTTGGAAAGCTCTAATTTGAATAATTCTTCAAATTTAGTTAAAATCTTCTTCTCTATAACTTTAACATACTTCTGCTTCTATCCTTTGTCAAGTAAAAGGAAGCTAATACTTTTTACACTAAACATCCAAGTGAAAATTACTAAGTTCAATTTTCAATGCTGAACTTGAGATACAATAACTATACATTTATCACCCTAAAAAATATCACCCTGAAGTATTATAGATATAAAAATGAAAAAAATATCAAAACAAAAATAGCTCTTCCACTAATAGAACTTACAAAATTCTAAAAGAAAATCATAACTCCACTTTTACAAGTTTCATCTTTATCTGTGAAGAAAATACCTGACACATAAAAAGGAGATTTAATATATAGTCTATAAATTTTTGGCCTTTGTCATTTCTTATTCCTAAATTATATTTTCCTTTTTTCCCCTTCTTATTTTTTCCTAATGCACATCTTTATGTTGAAGTTACAGAATAAGAAAGCATATTTTGACTTATTTTGCAGGATCTATTGTAGAATTCCTCTAATCTTTTTTCTCTACAACAGATGTTGGCATCTAAGCTATAATCGTTTTCATTTTGTGGTATAGTTACTGGAGAGGACATTTTCTTTTTTTCATGCTTAAGCACCGCAATGCAAGATACTCAAAGGTTCAATGGAATGCTTTTGTATATGCCAAAAAACCAATTCTACTTTTTCTTATTGGTACTATCAAGGAGAACCTGTGAACCATTAAAACCACAATTTTGTTTTGCCTTCTGGTTTGAGTCATAAGGTCCTTGCCTCACATACAGAATCCCATTCCCAAATTGCTTTTTACATCACCTGTCAAATACATTCCCCTCCTTTGGACGCATATATCCAACAACTCTACATTAATTTCTTATTGCTTCTCAACTGGATTATTACAAGTGCTTTCTAATTCATCTTCAGTTCTTAAGTATCTCCCCAATCCAATCTATCCTCTAAGTTTAAACAAGATAATTTTTCTAAAGTAAAGGTTTGACCAGGTTATCCCTCCTGCTATAAGTTCCAGAGGCTCCTCACAGATATGAGGATAAAGCTCTTCAAAAACTGCTCCTTTTCCATATTTCCAGTCTTCTTCTAATCTACTCTCCATTCATTTTATGATCAAACTCCACTGCTGTGCCTCAAATATAACCTGTTTCTTTCCTATAAATCAGGGTTTCTCTTTCCATTCCAACTCCTAACCTCAGAAAATGAGACTTTCTGCTGTTTAAAAACAAGTCTCCACAACATCTTTAAAAATTCTCACTAGATTCTATCATTCCTATTCATAAACATTCTATACCATACAGTATCTTCTCAGCCATACTCTTTGAAGATCTCTACATGGTACTACCATTTTCATTACTCTTATTTCAAAATAGTCTGGAAATCTAGCTTCCAAACTGATGAATTAAACTGCAATCACCAAAGGTACCAATGATCTCTTAATTCTCAAATACAATGGCCTTTTCTTTCTTTCTTTTTTTTGTCTCCCCCCCTCCCCCATCTTTTACTTCCCACTCTCTATCTCCTCTTATATCTTCATAAATTTTGGAAGGTGCTATACCTTTCATGATATATATATAAATAAAATAGTGTTGCCTATTTAACCTATTCCTGATGTGAGTAGGTTTTCAGAATAAGAGTCCTCCTTCCCTCTCTAATACCTGTATGTCTATTTTTTCTCTGCACCTCATTGGTATAAATTTTTCTTTTTGAGCCACCCGATTACTGGTATCAATCTTAATCATGTGGTATACATTTCCATGTAAAAAACAATGTATCCACGTTAAATTCCTTGAGAGTAATCTTGAATATTGGTTTTTATATGTTAAATTTTCTGATGAATTCAGGTTTGATTGAAAGTATTGAAAACTGCCAAATTTGTTTAATGTCCCTTTTTTTTTTTCATTCAGTATAATAGATAATTTTGCTGGATATGATATTTTTGACCACATGCCTACATACTTCTTTTAACTGTCTGTAGATATGATTCAGGATTTACAATCTCTTATTTTTTTTTTTTTTAATTTAATAGCCTTTTATTTACAGGATTTATACATGGGTAACTTTACAGCATTAACAATTGCCAAACCTCTTGTTCCAATTTTTCACCTCTTACCCCCCCCACCCCCTCCCCTAGATGGCAGGATGACCAGTAGATGTTAAATATATTAAAATATAACTTAGATACACAATAAGTATACATGACCAAAACATTATTTTGCTGTACAAAAAGAATCAGACTCTGAATTATTGTACAATTAGCTTGTGAAGGAAATCAAAAATGCATGTGTGCATAAATATAGGGATTGGGAATTTAATGTAATGGTTTTTAGTCATCTCCCAGAGTTCTTTTTCTGGGTATAGCTAGTTCAGTTCATTACTGCTCCATTAGAAATGATTTGGTTGATCTCGTTGCTGAGGATGGCCTGATCCATCAGAACTGGTCATCATCTAGTATTGTTGTTGAAGTATATAATGATCTCCTGGTCCTGCTCATTTCACTCAGCATCAGTTCGTGTAAGTCTCTCCAGGCCTTTCTGAAATCATCCTGTTGGTCATTTCTTACAGAACAGTAATATTCCATAATTTTCATATACCACAATTTATTCAGCCATTCTCCAACTGATGGACATCCATTCAGTTTCCAGTTTCTAGCCACTACAAAAAGGGCTGCCACAAACATTCGTGCACATACAGGTCCCTTTCCCTTCTTTATAATCTCTTTGGGATATAATCCCAGTAGTAACACTGCTGGATCAAAGGGTATGCACAGTTTGATAACTTTTTGAGCATAGTTCCAAACTACTCTCCAAAATGGTTGGATTCGTTCACAACTCCACCAACAATGCATCAATGTCCCAGTTTTCCCGCATCCCCTCCAACAATCATCATTATTTTTTCCTGTCATCTTAGCCAATCTGACAGGTGTGTAGTGGTATCTTAGAGTTGTCTTAATTTGCATTTCTCTGATTAATAATGACTTGGAGCATCTTTTCATATGACTAGAAATAGTTTCAATTTCTTCATCTGAGAATTGTCTGTTCATATCCTTTGACCATTTTTCAATTGGAGAATGGCTTGATTTTTTATAAATTAGAGTTAATTCTCTATATATTTTGGAAATGAGGCCTTTATCAGAACCTTTGACTGTAAAAATATTTTCCCAGTTTATTGCTTCCCTTCTAATCTTGTCTGCATTAGTTTTGTTTGTACAAAAACTTTTCAGTTTGGTATAATCGAAATTTTCTATTTTGTGATCAGTAATGATCTCTAGTTCTGCTTTGGTCATAAAGACCTTCCCCTTCCACAGGTCTGAGAGGTAAACTATCCTATGTTCCTCTAATTTATTAATAATTTCATTCTTTATGCCTAGGTCATGAACCCATTTTGACCTTATCTTGGTGTACGGCGTTAAGTATGGATCAATGCCTAGTTTCTGCCATATTAGTTTCCAATTTTCCCAGCAATTTTTATCAAACAGTAAGTTCTTATCCCAAAAGCTGGGATCTTTGGGTTTGTCAAAGACTAGGTTGCTATATTTGTTGACTGTTTTATCCCTTGAACCTAATCTATTCCACTGATCAACTAATCTATTCCTTAGCCAATACCAAATAGTTTTGGTAACTGCTGCTCTATAATATAATTTTAGATCTGGTACAGCTAAGCCACCTTCATTTGATTTTTTTTTCATTAATTCCCTTGAAATTCTTGACCTTTTGTTTTTCCATATGAACTTTGTTGTTATTTTTTCTAGGTCATTAAAAGTTTTTTGGGAGTCTGATTGGTATAGCGCTAAATAAATAGATTAGTTTAGGTAATATTGTCATCTTTATTATATTTGCTCGCCCTATCCAAGAGCATTTAATATTTTTCCAATTGGTTAGATCAGACTTAATTTGTGTGAAAAGTGGTCTGTAATTTTGCTCATAAAGTTTCTGATTTTCCCTTGGCAGATAGATTCCTAAATATTTTATATTATCAGTAGTTACTTTAAATGGAATTTCTCTTTGTAACTCTGACTGTTGGATTTTGTTAGTGATATATAAGAATGCTGATGACTTATGTGGGTTTCTTTTATAACCAGCAACTTTGCTAAAGTTGTGGATTACTTCTAATAACTTTTTAGCAGAATCTCTGGGGTTCTCTAAGTATACCATCATGTCATCGGCAAAGAGTGATAATTTGGCTTCCTCATTGCCTATTCTTATTCCTTTAATCTCTTTCTCAGCTCTTATTGCTATAGCTAGCGTTTCTAATACAATATTAAATAGTAACGGTGATTACAATCTCTTATTGTGGCTGCTGCTAAGTCCTGTATAATTCTAAGTACAGCTTTAGCACGTTTGAGTTTTTTTTCCTTGTTTCTTCCAAATTTTCTTTTTGATCCAGAGATTTCCAAATCTGACAATAATATTCATGTGTTTTCCACAAAGGATCCCTTCGAGGTGATGATTAGTGGATTTTTTTCTATTTCTACTTTCTCCTCATGCTCTATCACACCAGGACAATTTTCTTGGAATATTTCTTGCATTATTGTGTCAAAGTTCTTTTTTTGGTCACTGTTTTCAGGCATTCCAATTATTCTTATATTTTCGTTTTTTTAATCTGTTCTCCAGATCTGTTGTTTTTCTTATAAGATGTTTCACATTCTGTTCAAATTTCTCATGCTTTATATTTTGTTTTGTTATTTTTTGTTCTCTTATAGCTTCACTGGCTTCCCTTTGCCCAATTCTAATTTTCAAAGAGTTATTTTCATCTTTTAAGACTCTCTTTTGATAATTGAATAATTTTTTTTTTCCAGTCTTCTTGTTCTTCTAGGATAGTTTTTATTTTTGTTTTTCCTCAATGTCTATCATTTGATTTTTAAATTTTTTAGGTTCTTCTATAAATTCTCCCTGGGCAGGAAGTCATTAAACATTGCTCTTTGGGGTAGAAAAAGATTTTTTTGCTTTGGTATCTCCTATAAAGATGAAGCCTGATCTTCCCTATTCCCATAGTAAATTTCTATGGTTGAGTTCTTTCTTTAGTGGTTCATTTTTATTGTTTGTTTGCTTTTTGTTTTCTTTCTCATTTTTTTCTTTTATATCTGACTTTTGTGTAACATGACAATTGTACATTGAACTGCACATGTTTAATATATATTGGATTACTTGATGTCTAGGGAAAGGGATAGGAAGAAGGGAAGGAAAAAAATGTGGAACACAAAGTTTTGCGAGAATCAATGCTGAAAACTATCTTTGCAGATATTTTGAAAATAAAAAGCTATTATTTAAAATAAAAAGGAAGAAAATAAAGCGCAGGTCTGACTATGTCACTCCCTTACTCAATAAATTCCAGTGTCTATTATTTTTAGGCTTTAGCTCTTCATACCACCTGATCTCTATTCTATTTTTTTAAGTCTCCTTGTAATACTATAGTACTCCATTGAGTATATAATGTAGTACTCCATTGAGTATATAATGTAGTACTCCATTGAGTAATAGTTTAACCATACTGGCCTACTTGTTTGTCACACAAGATATGCCCTGTTTTATCTATGACTGTTTATAATGAATGTCCCCCATTTGTAGAATGCACTTTGTCCTTAACTCTGCCTCCTCGAATCCCTAGCTGCCATAAAGACTCAGCTCAATCTTTACCTTCTACAAAGAGTCTTCTCTGGTTCCTACAGCTGTGAATGCCTTCACTTCTAAAGTTATTTCTTCCACTGTATATACCACATTGCCTATTTTCCCACTGATAGGACAAGTCCACTGACAGATCAGAAGGATATTCTGCAGAGACATCTTTTTATGCTGACATTAACCTCTTATATATTTAAACAAGTCTGAAGCTACATAGCTTACATTTCTCCATCTTGTCCATCAAAACAGCATATGAGATGTTGACAAAATGTTTTGCCAATATTTAAGCATATCAAATCTGCAACAATTCCCTGATTTGCCATATTCTATTAAAGTTATTGATAATAGGATATACTGTGACATATTTAACATATATAGGACTGCTTGCCATCTGGGGGAGAGACTGGAGGGAAGGGAAAAGTTGGAACAGAAGTGAGTACAAGGGATAATGTTGTAAAAAATTACCCAGGCATGGGTTCTGTCAATAAAAAGTTATAATTATTAAAAAAAAAGATTATGTGAAAAAAGAAAAAAATAATAAAGTTATTGATAAGAGAAAAAGTAACCATTCATAGAATGGCAACCAGTTTGATAAAGGAGTTTGAGATCTTGGTACAAATAAATGGGGATGTACACAAAATAAGATTTATCAGGATATAACTATTGTCAGATATTTAAAGAACTGTCACATGAAAGAGGGATTAGCCTTATCCAGAGGGTAGAAATATATATAAGTAACAGAAGAAGAAAAAAAGCTGATTTAGTCTTAGTTTTATTAAAAATTCCTAAAATTGAGCTATTTCAAAGAAGAATAGTATGTCTGCCCAGGTAATAAGGATGTTCCTCCTTGGAGGTCTCCAAACAAAGGCTGGTTTACCAATTGCTGAGTTTGTTGTAGAAAATACTTTTGTTCAGATATAAGCTGACTATATTTTCTTATACTGACTAATGGCTAGATATTTAGTAATGAATGTTTTTAGCCTTAAGTCATAAAACAAAGAAAAACATAAGAGTCCTTAGTGCTGTATTATTCTTTCCACATTAGATTAACTGTAAAGTTGTGAAGAGGAGTACAAAGGGTTCTAAGCATTATCTTTCCTATATTGTTCCCTCAATCTGAAGTGTTTTCTCAATTTCATCTCAAATTCTCCCTACCTATAAATCCTCCCCTATATGACAGATCATTCATTAATTCATGTATCAATAGACATTTATTAAACTCCTGCTATGTGCCAGGGATAGGACTAGGCACTAGGGAATCAAAGGAAAAGATAAAACGCTTCTTCTAGGCAGCTGTTTGGTAGAGTAAATGGAGCACTGTTAGAGCCTGGAAGAGAAGAGTGTCAATACAGCCGCAGACACTTACTAGTTGTATGACCTGGGACAAGTCATTTAACCTGTTTGCCTCAATGACCTCAATTGTAAACTGGAGATAATAAATGTGAAGATCAAATGAAATAATATGTGTAAAATGTGTAGCAATATCCATAGCATACAATATTCATTTACTAAATTCTTATTTCTTTCCCCTTTGGGGAAAATACAACTTAAACACAGAAAATTAAACATAAAATATATACAAGACCATAGCACCTTCTGAATTTACTGTTTGCACCACATCAATGTGAATATCCAGAGTGAATGATGAATTCCTAAGTGTAGCTTTGTTGTTCAGTCATGTCTGAATCTTTGCACCTCATTTTGGGTTTTCTTGAGTTTCCTTGGCGATTACTAGGCTAGTCTGCCATTTCCTTCTCCAGTTCATTTTACAGATGAGGAAATTGAGGCAAATGGGGTCTAGTGACTTGCCCAGGGATATTCAGCTAACAAGTGTCTGAGGTCAGAATTGACCTCAGGGAGGGGAGTTTTGCGGATTCTAAGTTCAGAACTCTATCCACTGCACCACTTTGCTGCCCTAAAATGTAAATACTGGACACCAAAGAAACTACCCCAAATTTGGATTATGTTTTTTATATTCATAGATGCATAGGTTGTTATTGTTGTTTTTTTTTACTGTTAAGTGTAGCATTTTAAAAGTGTCCCTGAGTTGCTCTGGATTATAAAAGAAAATAAAACCTGAGAACTGGAGGAAGAGGCCAGTAGAATCCTAGAGGGTATCTGAAGTAATAATAATAAGAGAGCTGGGTACTTCCTGTTTGCATCTCATATCTTTAGTTAAGTCACAAGATCAGAATAAACAGACCCACAAAAATTATGCCTATGCTTATTCTATCCTATAATCTGAGATAAAGAAATAGTAATTGGTTAAGGTCCCTGAGCTTCAGTCATGTTCTCTTTCATCAGATCCTGGAGGCAGGATTGTTTTTCACATTTTTCCATTAATTTTTTTATACCACTTGATAAAATACTTTGAATCTGGATGGTCAAATATTTATTGATGAATTTAGATTTAGTTACCTGGAAAATCTTTATTTTATTCCCCATCAATAACAAATTTATAAAACATTATTGCTATAGATTTTCACCACAAACATAACTATTATTTAACATTCTCAGGATTCTAAATTAGATGTATTGCCAAAACCAAAAAGTAATGTTTTAAAAGAACATTAATTTTTCACTTACACAGAGGATTTCCCAGTACGAGGATCCTTAAATGTCGTTGTCTTTGTGTTATGGTCAACAAAATACTTAAGACCTTCTCTAGTATATCTGATTTCCCAGCCTTCTGGAAGGGGACTTTCAGGCAATAAACTGCAAGATAAATTTATTTTAAAAAGCTAAACATAATTTTTCTACATCAAAAATATCTACTGCTATTTTAATATATTTCAATGAATACAAACTAAATACAATGTACTCACTCACCCTTGAGTTCTTGGGTCTTCCCATTGTGTTGTTTTGGTGTTATGATTCACAAAGTAAACTCTGTCATTTGAATCTACTCTTTTTTCTAAAAATAAACAAACAAATAGAATAATACAAAAAGTATTTAACTTAAAAAGTCCTATGTTATATTGTATCTTTATATACTTCTGGAAATAGCATATTATCTTACCCCAACCTGGTGGCAAAGGACCAAGAGGATCATTTTCTGCAGATAACATTGAAGCCTAATTTAAAAGAGAAAAACAAAACAAAACAAGTATTTGAATGTGTTCTTTACTTTTAAAAGAATTTTCAAAATCATAAAATTTAGAAATGCTATTTAATTTCATAGTAGCTAAAATTTTTTCAATCCAAATATGCATTTAAACAGAGCCATGAATTTGAAAGCAAAGATTCCTATAAAAATATATTATGTGTAATAAAAATGATTGACCAGTTGAAGAGATTGCTTTCTAAATTTTCAATTTCCTAAAAGAAGACATAATATGTAGGCAAACTCTACCAAAAGATCCTTCTGCAAAAATCAAATGGAAAAGGGAAAAAATAAAAAAAGGAGGAAAAAATATTATAATGTCTGAAATAATAGTTTTTAAAACTGATAAAAGTAAAATCTTTAGACCACAATTATTCAAAAATAACACTTTAAAATAAATATCTTAATTATCATTAAAAATATAAGATTATTTGAACTCAGTTAATTCAAAGACTGTTTTCTTCAATATTTTATATCTAAAATCAACATAATATCTGTAGAGGGAAAGGACACCAACTCAGTGATTTAAAGTATGGGCTTGGAAAGAATTAATGCAAAAGAACCACACTGCTATTAAAATCTTAAGAGTGTACACACACACACACACACACACACACACAGAAAATTTTGGTATTAAGGTGCTCTGAGATAAGCATTTCAATGAATTAAAACTTCTAAATATTAACTACTGTAAGTAGGATGGATCCTCACTGGGGAAAAAAGATTCAATTCATAAGGATAAAATTTAAAAGAGTATAACAAATCTGAAATTGCTATTACTTGAAAATTCATTTCTTGATTACATAATATTTTATACTTAAACACTTTGGCATTTAACTTTATATTTTTGAAAAATGTTTTGTAAAAAGTAATTCTTAATAGATTGTTAACATAAATTAGAAAATTTTTATTTGTCTTTTACTAGCTAACAAAATTAAACTAAGAAACACACATGTTTTTAGTTTTTGATCTTTTCTTGTACCCATAGGATCTTAAAAAATACTTGAAATTATCTTTACAGCGTGACTCTGATCAATCAGAAATTTCTCAATTATGTTTTTCAATATGTAAAAAGCTATTTGTATCTGAGGTGTCATATTACATATTCTTATTCCATATATATGGTTAAAAGCACCAAAGGCCCTAATTATCCAACAATTATATTAAGTCTTTATTAAACATCATAATGTTAAATGAGCAATATTAAAATATTAATGTTCTGACTTAGGTGTAGCTTTTACTTATACCATAGTTTTCTTGAAACAAATTCACATTAGAAATTCAAAAAAGGAAAATCTCTAAACTGAAATTTAATAATCAACTGCTCAAAGGGGGGGGGGGGAAATTTTACAATAATTTCATTAAATGATTTCTATGTTTGTTTGTCCATAAGGTGGTACTTTTAAATATGTATACGTGGAGCAGTTAAATTAAAAACCAGTCTGCCTTGCTGAAATTACCCAATTGTCAATTGGAAAATTAACATTATTGTTATAATATCGTTTTGGTTCCTCCTTCCAACTGATTTCCATTATCCACACAGAAGAAAAAATTAAATCATGAGCCTAGAAGAATAGCTAACTAGAATAATTTGGGATGAGGTTCTAAGCTAAATTTCTAAACTGGTAGAACTGTACAAAGAATCAATTTACACAGAAGAAAATTTATTTCATCCAATAGACATGGATATGTCTATCCACAATGTCTCAAACTTGAAATTAAAACAATGAATAACACTCTTAAAAATCTCCACTAGGATAGAATCCAACCATCATGGCCAAAATTAAAAATATGTATCAGACTTTCAGTTTTACAAAATCAGAGAAATGGAAGGAAGCTCTCAAAGACATCTAGACCTATTCAATACTAAAACGTCTGAAAAGCAAATAACCAGGCTTTGTTGGAAGGCTTCCAGTGAGACAAAACCTAGTATCTCTTAAGGCAACTCATTCTACTTCTTTATAGTTGTAATTAATAAGAAACATTTTCTTGTGTTAAGCCTAAACTTGTGTCTTTGAAGGTTCAATAAAAATAACTAGTATTTATATTGTTCCTTAAGGTTTCAAAAGAATTTTACAAGTATTATCTTATCCTCACAACAATGTGAAAGCTGGGTGCTTTTATTATTTCCATTTTACAAATGAAATAACTAAGGAAGGCAAAGATTAAGTGACATGCCCAAGAACATGCTACTAGCATACAAAGTTAATTGGATCTTCTGTTTTCCTGTCTAGTGCTCCATCTAAGCCACTCATTTGGGTAATTAAACTCAATGCCCCTAGTTTTGTTACTAGAGACCATGCATATAAGCTTGACCACATTTTCTCTTCTTCAAGCAAAATAAAAGCAGTTCCTTCAAATGATCTTCATATAACTAGAACTTGAGACCTTTCATTATCTTAGTTACCCTTCTTTGTACATACTCATGTACATGAGTACATGCAGCCCCTGAGGAATGAATAAAACTCTCTAGGGAAGAATATTCAACAATAATCATCTCCCTAGTATTAGACATAATGGCTCTCTTCACGCAAACTAAAACTAAATTACAGATTTTTGATTTTTATATTGATCTTAGAGTTTATTAAAATCATCTGATTGTGGAGACATTGAGAACTTTAAGAGATTCTGTGAATTTGGAAGTAAGAAGGGAAAGAGAGAGAGAACTAAACCACGATATGTTAATAAAGACAGGTAAGTTTTGCAGAATGCTTAGCAACTAGGGAAATAAAAAAGCTAATCAGTTAATGTTGATGAACAGAGGCCAAGTTGCTGACTTAGTCCTCATGTAACTATAAGGAAAACAATCTGGACCTTAACGTAAAGAATAAATTCTAGAACTTAGAAAAAGTCCTTTGTTCTTTAAGGACCAAAAAAAAGAGTGAAAGACATAATCTCTTAGACTACAAAAGTTAAGGCTAAAAAAAAAAAACAAAAAAAACAAAAAAAACACCTCAGATGAATTCAAGGAGAAGGTACATAAGGATTTTTTTTTTTTTAAAGTAAACAGAACTTGTAAAATACTGGCTAGGAAGGCGGAATTCTATTCCTGCAAAATTCTAGAGTATATTATTAAAGGGGTGATTACTAAACATTCATTCATCAAGAAAAGGTTATGCCAGATGAGTCTCATTTTCTTTAATGACAGGATTACTAGCCAGGTAGACCAGTGGAAAACCAAATAGCTAACCTAAATTTTAGTAAAAATTTGATACAGCTTCATTTATTTTTCTTGTGGAAAAGATGGAATGATATCGATTACATAATTTTATATGTCCTTTCACTAGAGGTTATGAAGAGAAAGATTTCTATTAGAGCTAGTGCTGCTTTTTAGTCTCCAAGTCTCACAGAGAGACTCCTGCTGTAAATAAAGCCTTGTGAGTAGTTTACAAAATTCCTTTGATCTACAAACAACTCTATTCAACTACAAATATGGGACAAGATTTCCCAATAGATAAATGGTCTTTTTCAGAGGCAGAAATCCAAGCTATTGATAGCCATATGAAAAAATATTCTAATAACTAGAAAACTTCCAATTAAAACAATGAGGTTGCAGCCTGACAAAATTCTTAAAACAAAAGCACAAAAATGATAAATGTTTGAGCGGCTGCGGAAAAACAAGATATTAATGCATTGTTGATGAAGCTGTTAATTGGTTCAGTAAATCTGGAAAGTAATCTGAAACTCTGCTCAAAAAGCTATTTTATTGTGTTTACTCTTTGATTTAGTAATACTACTATCAGGCTTGTACCCCAAATAGAACCAAGAGGAAAAGGATCCACATATATAAAAATATTAATAGCAGCTATTTTTTTTATATAGCAAAGCATAACTGAATAAATTATGGCATAAGAAAACTATTGTACTATAAGAAATGATGAAAGGGGTTGGCTCAGAGAAATTTGGGAAAACTAATGAACTGAGGCAGAGTGACATGATCAGAAGAATAATAATTTAAATTAGGGGAAAATGGCATTATCTAAGTGCTTTGAAAATATCCCATTTAAATAACAAGAATAATATTATTTAGGCAAACAACCTTTAATGACTTAGGAAAAATGATTATTAACATAATGACCAACCACTATTTCAACCGACCCATGATGAATCATGATATCTAATTTCAGATATGGAATGGATAGATAAAAAAAATATATAGATTGAGAATCTTTTTAAAATGGTCAATGAATGAATTTGTTCTATTACTTCTAGCACTGTTGGTAAATGATTCTTTTGAAACTTGCTAATTGTTCTAGAAATGTTCTTTCTCAATTTTATTGCATATATATTGACACAAAGTTTTCTGATCAAACTGTTTTCTTTGTAAAGCTGAGAATTTCTTATAGTACTTTCCCTACTAGCATCTCAAAACATTACTTTTATTTACATGAAAATTATTCAGAAAAATACAGAAGTTAGGGTATTAGTACTAAATCTTTTACTCAAAAGATGCCTTTATTACTATTCAAATAATTCAAAGGTATTTTAAAATAAACACTATGGAACCAAAAGGCTAAGCACTCAAACATTTAGAAAAATGAAATTTTAAAAAATCAAGTAGCTAATAATTTTATTGAGAAACCTCTTATAATAGATAAAAAATATAGAAAATATTGCACATTGAATATTAAATGTTAAAGAAAAATCTAATCAAAATGATTTAATCCTGAAGTCATTGGGACATAATTTATGAACATTTCTTTTATGCCTATCCTTCAAAGTATCACAAATGTGCCGACTTCTATGATACAACACAAAATTCTTTTAAGTTTAGTTATCTGGAGAAAGATAAAATGTTATTGACTATCAAGATGAGTAATATCTGCTGATTTCATTAGTCTATGTAGAATCAGAAAATGGACTGTTTTTCAAATTATATTGAATCAGTTCTATATAATTCTATATAATTCCCAAGTTTAGTATTGGAAATGGATAATACAATTTATTGTTACATTTGATTAGCAGATTTTTAAAATCAGCTTTGTTAATCAATGTGTAATTTTTTAAAAAAGCAGTCATTACACTTTATCTTCAGAAATTTCTACAACTTTTAAATCATAAAGGCACTAAAGTTAGAACTAGTTTAATTTTTTTTTTTTTAAATCAGGATTACTTAATTAACATCCAAATAATTCACAAGTGATTTAGAAGATTCTTTTAAAAAAGTTTTTAACATAAAGAACATAATCACAACAAAATGTTAGCTGGACATATGTGTCACTTTATATAGTAGTATTTCTCTTAACCAATGTTCACAATGAATTGAGTTTCCGGGATGAATTAATTTTTCCCAGAAATAAAGGTTGTTCCTTAAAGTAATGAAATTTTAAAAAGTTAAACATTTTGATGAAAATTTTTCTAATACATATTATACTTTTTTGTTGTTGCTGTTTTAAACATAATTTGAAACATAATTCAAGGTCCATGATTACAATTGTTAATTATTACATTGCACTGTAATTCAGTTTTACTGAATTTTAAAATATGTAAGGAAGTCTGCCCCTACACTAAATGATTCCAAATTCCTAGGTTTTTCTGATTATTTTTTGTCTTCACTCTCTACTGTCGGCTGCCAACTTCTCATTACAGTTTGCTATTGGCTATTAGCTTCCTACAGTAACTTAGGAAAAAACATGAAGAAATTTAGAGGAAATCAGATAACCAAGATTACTATATGAATAATCTTAATTATATTCCCGATACTTAAGGCAACAGGCTTTTATATGCATGGATTTTGTGAGTTATTCTTTTTCCTAATCAGAATAATTTCTATTTCTTTTGAGTTTGCAAAACACACAGCTAAAGCAACTCTAAGTCTAAAGGAAGATAAAAGGATTTTATAAAAAAAATGATTTTCAGCATACTTTCCAGCCTTCAAAAATGACTAGCTTGGGAAAAAAATTTTATTGAACAGAACCTCAAAACATAAAACATACAAAAAAAGCAAGTGATTTAGCTTTTTTAACAGATTTGTCCCTGCACTCCCCCCTCTCCCTCTCAGTTTTCAACAAACTTCATATATGAACATTTAGGACAAAGAAAACGGCACTTGGGGAAAAGCAAAGAAAAGGGAATGAACATTTAAGTAACCACAATGCACTATATAACAATCTCTAAATGAGCAAAAAAGGAGACATGAACAGTATTTTTTGCATGAAATATGTACTTATTTTACAGGAGACTCTTTTAAATATTGAGTGCCTATAGTAGATTTTATTTTTATTTACTTTTTTATTTTATTTTATTTGCTGAGGCCAGTTGGGATTAAGTGACTTGCCTAGGATCACACAGCTAGGAAGTGGTAAGTAGCTGAATCCAGATTTGTACTCAGGTCCCCCTGAATTCAAGGCTGATGCTCTATACACTGCGCCACCTAGCCGCCCCTGCCTATAGTAGATTTTATTTTTCTAAAAATTCCATAAACAGATACATGTATACAGATATGTACCAAACATCTCTTAATTCTATTGCTCTTCCTTTCTTAATTAATTCTTATTTATATTTGCTGAATTGAACTGTATATATGTGTATATATGTTTAGTGTACCAAGGTTCACATAGGAATCATGGAATTTATGAAAAGACTATTAAATATTAAACTTGAATTGCTATGTAAAGTATTATTCTACTTAAGCAGTCAAGCTGACAAATCTTGTTTTTATAAAGTCCATTTTAAGGAAATTCTTATTAAGAATTGACTTTGTAATTACTTCAAAATTAGAGGAGAAAAAAGCCACAAAACACTTTTTTGAACTCTACTACTAATAAAAGAAAGAAAATTAGTCACGTAGTAATCATAATTCTTTGGAGAATTAAAGAGATGTAGGCACCCAATAACCTAACAAAATTAAAATTCTCCCTGTAATAATAACAACAAGATCACCACTGATATATCACTTTAAAAGGTTTGCAAATATCAATGCCATATGATCCTTATAATAATCCTGAGAGATGGGTACTATTTCTACCTCCGTTTTATACATGAGGAAACTAAAGCAGAAAGTGACTTGCCCAGAGTCACATAGCTAATGTATGAAGTTTGATATGAACTCAAGACTTTCTGAACTCTAGATCCAACATTCTATCCATTACAAACTCCAATGTATTACTTTAGAGATATCTATAGTTCTGCTTTCGAAAATCTGAAGAAAGATATGGACTAAACTTTATCTCATCTGGGGACAATTAAGGTTTCCAGATGTTTTGAGAACTGCTAAGATAGCAACTATCATAATCTTCAGACTTCCTGAAGGTCTTTACATAAGATAACTTACTGAAAGAAAGGTATCCATTGTAAAGCAGAAAAAAAATAAAAGAAACTAATTATAGAAGCAGTGTTTTTGCTAACATTAATGAAAGTTACAAAATATAAGTTAATATATCAATGAAGATAATACTAACTTCAGCTAAGCTTTAAGAACAGCATTAAGTGAAGGCAAAAATATGAAAAACTCTTCCTTAGATGATTAATCAATTTTCCTTCAAATATCATTTCTCAAAGCAACTGTAAGAAATTAGAATTAACTAACTTATTTAGTATTTATGCTTGAAAAAAAAAGTAGTCTTTCTTTTCTTCTGAGCGGCACAGGATCACAAATTTAGAGCCAGAAAATATCATAAGATCATCTAGTCCAACCATGTCATTCTGTGGATCAGAAAACTGAAGTCCAAAGATTAAATGGCACAGTTGGTGAAGCAAGGATTTGAACCCAATATCTCTGATTCTTTCTAGTTTAGCACAATGCCTCCCCAACATGAAGGCTATGAAGTACATATGGAACTTTCACTGAATAAAAATGCATTTCTAAATTACAAATATGACCATGAAATTATCATCAATACATCTGTTCAAATTCATAAATTACTGGAAAGATATGCTTTTAAACAGTCTTATTTTTAATCTGTTACAGAGACAACTACAAAAGAAGTAGAATATAGTTAAAGAATAGAAAACTGGAAAATGAATATTTAATAATCATATAATCTACTTTCTTTAAACCTGAATAATTTGTAATTACTTATTTTAAGTGAACTTTTGAAATTGTGGGTAAAACTGACTATAAGCCATGCTACTTATAGGAAAACAAATATGATCCAAAATATTCCCAAATCAAAAGATTAGGTTAGCAACAGATACTGATTGGCCTACCTAACTGGAGAGGCCCCTCACCAGCAGGTCATTTATCTCAAGTTAAACTGTTTTCGCCATAACTCAAAAAGACCCCAGTTTTTTTAAACTATGGTCTGCTAAGAGTAAAAAGATTGTTTCATTCAATTTCCTATTGTTTTTTTCTGTCTGTGGATGTCCTATCCCCTTAACTTTTAGGTTCTCAGTGCTTCTGTGTTGCACAAGCAATGAATTATCTCTCTTACCACCCCCTTGCCCTTTATTCCTCCTCACCCGTCATGAACCTACACTTCTAATTTTAAGCTTCTTTTTATGGATTGCCTTTCCATTAAAAGGAACACAATGTCTGGCACACAATAAGCTCTTAATAAACGTTTACTGACAATCCCTAGTTAAGATTCCTAGTCTCATAACAAAACACATTTCATCTAGGTAACAGGAGTAAATCAGAAAAAGTGGCCCTAATTCAAACTGAGACATCAATGTATGCTTGTTTCTTCTCATCATTTTTAGAAATTTTCTGGATCGTATTTCCATGACCCAAAATGAGTAAAACGCACTCCCTCGTCATCTCTGCCTTTGAGTAGAGTAGAATCTTTAATCTCCTTTAAGATTTGCCTCATGTGTAGTTTTCTACATAAGACCCATTCTAATGCGTCCCAGATGTGAATGCCTCTCCAACTTTAAATAATTGGATGGGAATCACATCCTTTTACATATAGGTGGCCCAGCAGATAAAAGCATGCTAATTGTGCAATTAGGAAGACCTGAGTTAAAATCCCACACTTCAGACATTTATTACTTGTGTGGGCCTAGATGTGACAGTATCTCTTGCCACCAACTCATTCAGCTATAAAATGGACATAATGCCATTACCATCCTCACTGTGTACAGAGAATATATATGTAAAGTGTTTTGTAAATCTTAATGTGCTAAATAAATACTAACTTACGATTTTTCGATATGTATTCCATATACATGCTAGACTGTATATGTACCTAATAGAAAGTAATACATCTTTAACACTGTGTTAAAGACATAACTTTATGACATTTGCTTTTTAAATAAAAAATCTGCTTGACCTGACTTTTGTCTTTGAATTCCCAAGGAATAGTGCAGTGCCTAGGACAAACATGGTGCTTAGTAAGCTGACTGATTAGGAAAAGAATCTAGGTTGGAATTTCATGTATTAAGCGCTATAGAAGGGTTCAAGGGAACCTTCTGTTTAACTTGAGAAGACAAGATCATAGAGTTAGCCCTGAAAATCATCTGAAAACAGGACATTGGTTCCAATACTTCCTCACTTTAGAGGTAAGAAAATGAAGTCCAGAGATGATAAAGGATCACAGAGAGACAGGACTCAAATTCTGACTTCAGATCCAGTGTTATTTCTATTGCTCTACTGCATTATATCTAACCACTTTTCAACTGTTCTTAGGTAATACAGGTCAGCCCAAGGAAGAGGAAAAGCACTTTTTTTGGTGGCACTCAGTCTTTTTTACAAAGAGCCTTTCCCAATCTCCACTAATGCTAGGACTTTTCCTCTATTACTTCACAGACTAGATGGTACCTGGTTGTTTGTAGGTTGTCTCCCCCACTGGACTGGAAGATCCTACAGAGCTGGTTTTCTTTGTAACCTCAGAATGCCTGACACATAGCAGAGACTGAATAATGCTTGCTGATTCTTTGCTCTAAAGAGGACGCATTACTGCACTTTTTTTTTTTTAATCTTCTAATAAGCTTGCTATCTGGAACTTGAAGTTCTTGTTTCTATCTTAATAAGGGGGACTTATTAAGAACAGGAACTGCCCCCAAATTACACTAAGCATTTCCTGAGACTAAGTCTGAGATTCAACTAATTGTTTGCCTCAGTTTCCTCATCTGTAAAAAAACAACAACAACAACAACAAATAAACCATCCAGAGAATGAAATGACAACCCTCTCCTACATCTTTGCCAAGAAAGCCACAAAAGGAGTCACAAATATTCAGACAAACCTGGAACAATGGAATGAATATATTAATTCCTCTGCAAGTTGCTATGCAGTGACTATGACATAGAGCTTTCAGATCTTTTTTGCTAAAAAAGTAAAAGCCTAAGTGCCTAAGACATTCAAAGCAGTTTCTTTCTCTGTCCTTTCTTCCCTCATCTTAAAATTGATCGAACAATCATTGCTTTCCTCATCCTACATCCTGTGGTTTTTCAATTTACTTCCCACACCCAGACACTATTGCTCCTTTGTATCCCCCAGATTTGGCTGTCAGGTCACAGAATGGAAGCTCTGAAAGAAATCTTATCATTATCCAATCAAATCCCCTCTTTCTACATATCAAACAAATAAGTATGGTTGTATTAAGTATGTATCAGGCCAGAGCGATACAAAAGTCAAAGTAAAACAGATTCTGCCTAAGAGATGAGGTAATATATACATGTATAAAACAAAGACAAAGCAGATAAAAGGCAATTTTGAGGAGGTGGTACTAGCACTTCAGGGGACCAAGAAAGGCCAATACAAAAAGTGCTGTTTAAATCAAGAAGGAAATAGTGGATTTCAAGAAGTAGAGGTCAGGAGTTAGAGAATCTCAGGCAAGGAAGTCATGGAGCAGAATGATATGTTGTACATGATGAACAGGAATTAGGCTAGATAGAAGAGTTCATATAAAAGAGCAATATACAAACAAGCTGGAAAGGCATATGGGTTCAGGTTGTAATGAACTTTCAATATCAAGAGTTTATATTTAATTTTAGAGGCAATAGGAAATCGTTAATTTTCTAAGCATATGGAGGACTATGGCCAAACTTGCACTATAGAACTTTGATAGCGGAGTAATGAGGGAGACAAGAAGAGAGACTTGATGTAGTAGAGAGACCAATTAGGAGGATACTGCAATAGTCCAGGCAAAAGATATAAAGAAGAACTGAACTTGACTGATAGCTATGTAAGTAAAGTGGAAAAGACTAATACAAGATAAGTAAAGAGTCTTGTCCAAAGTTACATAACAAAACAAGTGATAAAAGAAAATAAGATTGGCTTAATGGCATTGAGTCTAACCAGGCTTTTATCAAAATACCTGACACTTCTATAGTATTTTTAAAAGTTTTATAAGGTATTTCACATATGTTTTCTCAAATGAGCTTCACAAAAAGCCTGCGAAGACTTTACACTGGGAATTATTAATCCTCTCTTTAAAGCTGAAGAATTGAGACTTTGGAGAATTCAAAGTAGCTGATAAGTGAGCACCCAGAGAGAATTCAAGCTGAACTCTTCTTTACTCCAGTATTTATTCTAATGACTGATAAACCATGATTATTTCTTGAGTAGCCTTGGTTCGAGATCTCTTTACTTACTTAGACCACTAAACCAATATCTATACCTAGAAAAAAAAATGCCCTGTCAAGCTAAGTCCCATCAGACAAAGATGTTGTCTGTTAATACTTAGAATGTATATCAAAATAATTAAGTTGTCAACATGAATGGAAAGGGAGAAAATTTTCTTATAACAACAAAGTAAAAGGAGAACCTTATATGGCTTGTAAAAGTACCAGATATTATACAATTTTTGGTCATGCTGATGAGGAACTTATCTAAGATTTCATTCTTTATTTTATAGGTTTATTCAATAACTTACAGATTTACTTGATTTGTCTTAATTAACACTTCTTTAAAATGTGTTAGATTAGTTGCAAATAGTATTGCAATATTAAAAGTCATTTCCTGTACAACCATTTTTCTTCACCTGCTGCTTATGTAATATGGTCAGCTATTTATACATTATTAATGGGGGAAATATTTGTCTGTATACATATTATGAAAGTGTTTAACTATTTTATGCAGTACAGCAATAGTTTTTTAAATGGCATTCTTTCAAACTGAGAATTAACTCTGAAGAAACATAATTATTTTTGTATTGTAAAGGACAGACACAAGATAAAAGAATTAATTTTTACAATAAAGAAATAATCTAAATACCTTCACAGTGGGAATAACTTGTTCAAACAAAATAAATGTGGTTAGAAAACAAAGAAAGCAAGACCACCCACATTTCTAAAAAAGCAATTTTTGTAAATATATCTTACATACACACACACACACACACACACACCAGAATTCAAGTACCTAAAATGAAGATTATTCAATTAGTTATTGTTCTTTAAAAAATCAAATATCTAATAGCTTAATGAGATAAGAGAGTAGACTGAAGAAACAAAACACCTGGGAAAATGTTATTTTATAATATTCTAATTACCGAATAGAGGTATCGTTGGTTAAATTGTTGCATAGCTCCTTGAAGCTGGTTACGTTGAGACTTCCATTGTTCAAAGTTTCTGACTGATTCCATAGTGGGTCGTTGCCATGTTGTTGTTCTGGTGTTATGGTCCACATAATAAACTCTTCCACGATCATCAACTCTTCTTTCCCAACTTGCCCCCAAAACAAAACAAAAAAGCCCCCAACCCCCCACAATATGAGAAACAAAATCCTTTATTCTTAAAATTGTTGTGGCTTATGCTGCACTTAAAGCATTTAAGTTCAAGCTAAAGTTTTAAAGAATTAATGAAATATAAAATTTCCAAAATAATATAACCCTCATAAAAACTGGTAAAGATCAACTTGGTATTTGTAGGGAGATGTTGTCTTGTGCTACCATTTTATTACAATTTTTTGGTTATTAAGTAATATCAGGATCATCTAAGAGATCACAGACTCACTAGTCCTAATGTAGCTTTGATTTAATCATTATTTTCATACATTAAAGAAGAAAACAAGTATGTCTTGAGCCAATTATTGTGCTATATATAGAAGGATTTACCTTAATGAGAAAATTTTTTAATATATCAGCTATCAATATCTAAATGTCACATATTTGAAAAACCATAGCCATAAAGAAAATTGTTCCATGCCAAAAAGACAGTAAATGTATAGGATAATTTTGTCCAATATTTTTCTGAGTGTCTGTCTTTAAGCAGGTACAAGGGACATAAAGCAAACTAAAAAAAAATGTAAACAAAAGAATAAAAGTATGTATAAAAAAATTAACAGGATAATTTTAGCAACAAATCAAAATTTAAATTAACCTATGTTACACTGTAGAAGTAACAAGCTTATTCCACATTCTGTCTTCCTCAAACTGAAGATGATGAAGTTACCAGTTAAATATTTAAATGTTAAAAAATATTGTAGAACAGATGTATCAAACTTCCAACCCACAAATCTCACAGATGGCCCAAACTAGATTTAAAAGTAATTGAGAAATGTTTAACAAAATAAATAAAAATACATAGAATTCCACATATTTAACCTATATCAAATTGCTTGCTATTTTGTAGAAGGGGAAAATAAAGCAGGGAAGAAGAAAAATCTGGGATACAAAATCTTACAAAAATAGCTACTGAAAACTATTCTTATGTGTGTTTGAAAAAATAAAACACTGAGAAATAAATAAAATATAATACAATATGTATAATGCTAACTTGTGGCTTTCAAAGTCAACATAGAGAGACAGGAATGTACTTTTTGAGTCTGACATGACTACTGAAAAAAAAGTCATAGATGTCAGACTGCTCCAATATCATATTGGAGAATTACTATGTTTACATTTCAAATCCTTCTTAATGCCATCTCTGTGACAGAGACAACTGAGCAATTCAAAATAAGCTCAATTTCTTCATTTGCAAAATTAGAGGGTTACACTAGATGAAGATTTCTGAAGTACCTTCCAATTCTAAATATATGACCCTGAGTCCATTTTACTTTGTGCTTTGCTCGCATAGCACCCAGTAGTGCCCTGATGTTTAATGATTTTTTTGTGACATCATTTATCTAACAATCATCAGGGACACACAGTAATATTCACTAAAGAGGTTAATTCTAAGTGAAAAATAACCTAATAATGGAATGGAGAAGTGTCATTTCTACATTGCTCACCTATATCACTTTCCAATCCCTTAACTCTTTTGAGCTTCTATTTGGTGTTGTTCTGTAGTAGCAATTATTTGGAAGCTTAGGTAGTTTTGTTTTAGAGAAGAAGGGTGCACATGGAAAAAAAAGATTTGAAGAAAAATGCTACCTTTTATTAATATCATAAACAACTAGTCAGATGACTTCCTTAGAACATGATCATTATGTGGTCTAGAAAAAAAATATATTTGTGAGATTTTCTGTAATCATCACAGGCAAAAGCACTGTTTCTATACAATATCTGCTAGAATGATATAATTATTCAAACAAATACTTGAGTGTCTACAAGGAAGAAATTTTTGCTAGGGACTATGAAAGCTTTAAAAATAAACTTGTCATTTGAATGAGGAAGAGAAAAATAAGCATATAAGTAAACAAAAATACAGGAAATACAACTTCATTAATGCAACATACATCCTGTATGTAGTAGGACCTGCATCCTACAATAGGACTTAGGGATAAAGAGATAGATAGCAGTTAGAGATTCTTAACCTCTTTATAGTATGGAACCCGTCACTGACAGTCTGAGAAAACTTATGAGACCTTTCTCAGTTTGTTTTTAAATGTATAATATTAAACACTTAAGTTACAAAGAAAACCAATTATTGAAATATAGTTAGCAAAATTTAGAAATGGAAGAGACTTCAGCCCATCATTTCACAGATGAGGAAACTGTGGCTCTGAGAAGTCATTAAACCTATTCAATATCTCAGAGGAATTAATGGCAATGTTAGAATTTGAACCTAGGTCTGCTAACTCTAAATTCAATGCTCTTTCATGATAGAGATAACATTTGAGCTGAGTATAAGGTAAAAATTCTATGTGTAAAGTAGAGCATAAAAACCATGGCAAAAAAGCACAAGGCAGATCAGTTTGGGTAGAATAAAAATACAGTAAATATGGAGTAGGAGTTAAGGTTGGAAAGGTATGGATCAGATAGTAGAGGGCCTTGAATATCAAGTCAAGGAGTTTGAACATCATTCTATTGGCAATAAGGAGCATGGAAATTTTTTTATCAATTAACTTATGATTGATTACATTTGTGATAATAGTATTTTACCCATAACTAAGTTTATCATTGACCTGACTTAGTTTGGTACTTTTAAATGTAGCTGTGAAATAATGTGGTTCATTTGACTCTGAAAATGCATTTAAATTCAGGTACTCTTAAATAGAAAGCTATCATCAATTTTAAGTAACCAGGACAATACTCATTTAAAACGTTTAAAATTGCCATTTAAAAAAAAAAAAAGTTTTCAATCTCAGAAAAACCTTAAAAATATTTAGCTTGACTTAAAACTTAAACCAGTTTATCATAAACATAGATTATTAATTAATGATGCCTTAATGGCAGAATAAAAATTAATTTTTTGAGTGTACAAAATGTGAATATCCATATTGTTAAATGCCATAAAAATATGTAAAGTATCTACATTACCCTGGTGGTAAAGGCTGTGGTCTCTCCCATGTTGTAGTTCGTGTGTTATGATCAACATAATATGTCCTATCATGAGGATCTTTTCTCTGTTCCCACCTTTGAATAAAAAAAAACCAGTTAAAACATTATGAAAACATAACCTTCTTGTAATATAACAATAAAAAAAATTTACCTAAAAGAATTATGAATACAATCTACCAAAAAAGCTGAAACTTTTTATTTATAGATACTTTCTCCCTAAATTCCACAGTTATGCCTCAATCTTAAGTATTTCTTTTGCACTGATATTTGTTGTCTTAATTGAAAGATATGGGAAACTCATAATAACAATGTCACCTTTCTTTTTATGAAGTTTTTACATCACCTCATTTGTGAAGTGAGGACTGCAAACCAAATACCATTATTCATTTTACACTAGAGGAAAGAGATGCGCAGTAAAATTAAGAGACTTGCCTGATGTCCACACTGGACTTGGTATTTAAATTCAGAACTATGACTTAAAATTTAGTATATACAAAACAGAACATTAAGAGAATTAAAAATATTATAGAAATGAAAAAAAATTTATCAAATACTTCTAACTCCTGTCAAATCTGGCATCTAGCTTAATTTCAACCACTAAATACCAAGAAATGATGTTGTCAATTTAAGCCTGAAGTTGAAAAATATGACACTTTTAAATACTATTAACAGCAATGACCTAAAACTGTCACAAGATGGAGATGCTGCTCCACAAAAATCTATTCCCGATATATAGGAAGGAGTATACTTGTTATTTTCACTCTCTCAGCCTGTTCTCTCCACCTTCCTGAAGTTGTGAGTTATTTTCCATTCCTTTTCCATTGTATTAGATTCATAGATCTTTTAGAGTCAGAAATCATTTTTATGTTACAGAGGGGAAAACTAAGGCCTACAGATATAAGGCTTGGGCAAAGTCACCAGAGGCAGGACTTGAATCTAATTCTTTGAACTCTACATCTAGAGCTTTTTCTACTTTATTTCCTACTAAATAATACTTAGATCACTTTTTCATGTTTATTAAATACCTACTGTGTGCCAGGCACTGTGCTAAGCCCTAAAAATAAGAGATAAAAAGTCTCTGCTCTCAAGGAGATTAAAATCTAATGAGGGAGTCAATGATATATAAGATAAAACATGAAATAATTAACAGAGTGAAGGCAGTAGAATTAAGAGAGTTTGCGGAAGGCTTATAATAATAAAGATGGGATTTCAGATGAGACTTAAATGAAGCCAGGGAGATCAGTAGTGACAGAGGAGGAGGAACAGTATTCCAGACATAAGAGACAGTCAGAAATATTGCCCAGAGTGAAGAGACAGAGCATCTTGTTCATCTACCAGCCAGGAGGCCAATGCCACTGGATTAGAATACATATCAGAGTATATAAAGTATAAAAAGGCTGGTAATGAGGGACAAGCTAAGTTACAATGGGTTTTAAATGCCTTACAGAGCATTTCTTATTTCATATCTTGCAGTCAATAGGAAGCCCCTGGAGTTTTGGGTGCGGTTAAGGGGATACTGATTGGACTTGTACTTTAAGGAAAATCATATAAAAAATGTCCTTTATCATTATTCTCTCTTATCATATTGTACATAAACTCTTCTCTGAACATTTAGATTTTACATATTGGAAAAGAAGAGGTCCAAAGGAAAACGCTAAAGAATGGCTTAATAGAATGGCAGATGACAATAATAGTCAAGGCAACAGAGGTACCACAGTCTCTCTCATGCCCAGTGAGTTCATTAATTTTAGTCAATACTGAGCCAAACAATTACTATATCTGGAGCAACAGAAAATGGTGGTCAAAGAAAGAAAAATTCTTTAAAATTATTACCATAATATTTTGATAGCTCTTACTTAATAATAAAACTAAATGGAAAAAGTTTTAAAAAGGTTCCCCTTTACAGATATTTTCCTTAGGAATGTAAAGCACTTTATATGTCAAAAGGCTAGATAAATAAAAAGTTACAATTATAAACATTTTTTAAAATTACTATTCTAAAAATCTAATTCTGTATCTAACAAAAACAATAAGACACCTAAAATTTGTCCAGTCAAGATCATATCTTAAGCACATCTTAAACATTTTCAATAGATTGTGGTTTAGCCTCTTCTGTTGTTGCTGAGTCACTTCAGTTGAGTCCAACATTTTTGTGCCTCCATTTGGGTTTTCTTGGCAAAGATAGTGGAGGGGATGCAATTTCCTTCTCCAGCTCATTTTACAGATGAGGAAAATGAGTTAAAGAGGGTTAAGTGACTTGCCCAGGGTCACATAATTAGTATCTTGAGACCACATTTGAACTGAGATTTTTTTGACTCCAGGGCACTGCACCACCTAGATGCCCCTGGTTTAGCCCTAGATTTTTAAAATTTATATTCTGCTTCCAATTTGCTTTTGTAACATTTTCAAATAAATGAGTGACTCATCAATCAAACAATATATCATTTCCTTATCTAATTTTCTCTTGAAAATTCACCCCTCTCTCCCAGTTATATAGCTTTCTTCAAAATTTTCACCAAATTAGTTATATTCTAATGACAAAGCCTTCTAGAGTTCAAAGTTACCTCCATGCTGTAAAGAGGCATTGAAGAAGGATATTACTAAGGTATATTTAAAAAAACAAACAAAAACACTCTTCTAGTTGTTTTTAATCCTCCTATTTTGTTTAGGCTCATGATTTCATTATTCTAGATGGAGACAGGATTCATATTTTATTCATGATGATAGTTTATGGGATAATATTATAAACATTCTGCCTCATTAACTTTTGAGAAACGTCATCACAAGGGGAAACTATTTCCATAGAGATACATTTTCAAGTTGCCATGAGAAAAAGGGAGGGGAAAAAACAAGTGGAGAGGGAAATAAGTATTTGGGCTCTGAAAACTTAAGGTAAATGGAGAAAGGGAAAATAATAAAGAGGAGGAACTAGTTATAACAAGATGAGGTCAGAGTAGTTTTAACTAATCAGTTGGGGTTATAAGATACTAATGGACTTTGTTAACAGTATATTAATGACATTACTAAAAAACAATTGTTAGTGAAACAATGCAAGCTATGCTATTTTTCTCTTGAAATGTGATGAAATTCATTATATAAAAAACCATTAGTAGAAAATAAATTAGGAAAAAAACAGTATCTAGTGTCTACATACATAGGAATCGGTCCAATAATTTAAATTAATATCATAAAATTAATTTATTCCTTGTAACTTGAAACGTATAACTAAAGCAATTTTTTTACATTATAAGACATTACCTATTAGGAAGAAAACTGTCTATTATTCAGGTAGCAAGATAATCAATTTGGGAGCATATTAAAATGAAGATTTCTTCTGGTTGTGGTTTGTACTAGATGATCACTGAGGTCCCTTCAAACTCTCAAACTTTCAAACTCTGGGATTCTGTGATATAGTGAGAAAAGCCAACTGGTACTGAAAGTTAAGGGACCTGCATTAATAACTCTGAACTTACCAAACTTATGGCTTTAGGTAAATCACTTCACCTCTCTGGGTTTCATCTATAAATTAAGTAGTTGGAATAGAATCCTAGAACTTTAATGTAAGGGACAACAAAGAATTTCTATACCCATCTTTACACCTAACTTGAATCATATCTTTAACACTTCTGATAAATTAGTTATCAAGCCTTTTCCTGAAAACCTCCAGTGTCAAAGAACTCACACTACTTTCTAAGATATTCCATTCTATTTTCTGATCTCTTAATTGTCTGGAACTTTTTCACTTTGTTCAACTGAAATCTGCCTTCCTAGAAATTGTGCCCATAAGTCTAAGCTGTGCCCTGTGTGCAACTTTTAAAATTTCTTCTATTCTTAAAATAATCTTCTGTAAATTTAATATAAGAAGCTTTTTATAAGAAATCAGTACCTATCATCAAAAAATGGAGACTGCCTGCCTGGTTGTATCAGATAAACAATGTACCTTAAGTGAAGAAGAAAACAAAAATTCCAAAAGATAAAGGCTTGAAAAACCTATTAGATGTTGAAAATGTTGCCACTACAGTCAGCTATTTTAACAGCTCAGAAGAACTACACTTGAATTTTTGGACACCTAATTTTTAAATGAAGTCAATGGGAAAACAGAGTTTGCTTTGTGGAGAACTCTTGGAACATATTCCATACAATCATCTATAAAAGCAAGAGAAACCATTTATTTGGTAAAACCTCCAACAACAATAGTATGTATGATTTAGTTTTAGACCTAAGTAAGAATTAGTTTTAATTTCTGATGAAAACAATACGTTCCTTAAAAGTATTTTCCCACCAAATTTGGCAGAGTTTAACAAACATGAATTAATCTTTCTTTGCCCAATTGAAAATTCTGCCACAGTTCCAGCTCATTTGGAATATAGTAGAAGATCAGATTGACAGTATATTGGCCCTCAAGTATATTCTGGGAGGTTTTTCATTGTTTTCAAGTGAAACTTTAATAACTGTTACTTGTTGTAATTTAATTTCTACTAATAGAGTTTGAAAATTGCAGTTAAAAGTCCAAATAGCTATTTTATTACTTTTCTTCTAACTGGCTAACTATATTTTGGTATTAAATAGACTAGGATTGAAAGAATTATATTAATGTAAAATAGAGGATTTATAAATAGCAAAAGCTCATCATCTTTTTTTACTGAAGAACTACATTCAAAGCATCAACATATCCAGAATAAATTGCTTGTAGCATTATTTTTTATTATGAAAAATTATCATTAAGGTAAAAGTTCTTAGGAGTTCTAAAACTATAGCTTTTTTGATTCCCTTGTTCTCAAAATTCTCTTTTACCAAAATATTACCTTTTTATTTACCATTTTATTTTTATGAAGAGGTCTATGAGATAAATCCAATTGTGGTCTGTTTTAATAAATACATTTCAAATGTGCAACTGAGTCAATAACTATTCTTAAATCAAACTTTTTATATTCCATGTTTTAAATATATAAAGTAGTATAAATACTTGATGCTTGCATCAAATATCACCATATACATTACTATCAAAAATCTCCAACATACCCTGGTGGCAAAGGTTCTGTAATGGAATTTCCAGGCTGTTGCCTTATAGGTTCTTCAGGTACATTAGACTGTCTTGGTTTGGGGGCATCAACAGCAGAACTATTTTTAAAATTAGAGGCAGAGTCTACAGTATTTAGAGTTTCTTGTACCATTTCTGCACTGGCTGAAGCAAAATATGTACTATTTTCAGAGCACTCAGGAATTTCTTGAATTATAGGATCTGTAGTAGTAACAGTATTAGTGCAATCAGTAGATATGGGAATTTCTTCAGATCCTATTACAGTCCGAAGATCAGGGGCATTATCAGCTGCTGCAGATGAAGATGACTCTCCATTAACTACAAAATAAAAATTAAGAAATCTGTATCAAGCAACAACAATGCAAAATCAAATACTACACCTTATCAAATATTCAATTTATATAAAATATTGTACTAAGTGACAAAGAAGAATGCAAATGTGTATATATACATAAAACAATGACCCAATACTGGACTACCTAAAAATTATAACCAGTCACCCCCATATAAATGGATACTTTATTTCCAATAATCAGAATTTAAAACTGCCCCTTCTGTTAGACACAAAGACAAAGTAAAACAAGAATCCACCCATCACCTCCTGAAAAAAAACTCCAAGAGCTCCTAGTAATGCCGTGGCCAAATTTAAAAGCTTCCAAGATAAAGTAAAAATACTATAAATAGCCCCAAAAGGAAGTGATGAAATGTCAAGAAGCCAGAATCACACAAGATTTAGAAGCTGCCACTATAAAGGAGAAAAGTTTTGAAAATGCTATTCTTAAAAAAAAAAAAAAAAGACAAGCAAGAGACCTTTAACAAAATTTGAATATTTCAAAAGGCGAAACAAAAAAGATGAGAACTGAGGAAACATTTTGAAATGCAAGAGTAAAGAATATCATTAAGGTAAGGTATCAAAATATTTGTATATTTGATAAGTCTGAAGAGCCTACATAGGATGAATTATTTATAGGCTAATTTAGGGAAAAGAAACTAAGAGTCTAAGCAGTACCCTAAAATATTAAAGTTCAGTTATTAAGTCAACGAGCATTTATTATGCATCTGTTATATGTGAGGTATTATACTAATATATAGGGAAGATACAGAGAAAGGCAAAAGCCAGTTCCTATCCTCAAGAAGCTCCCAATCTAATGGAGGAGACAATAAGCAAAGTACTACAAATGTATACATAGTAAATAGAAAATAATTTAAAGAGGAAAGACATCAGAATTAGGAATGGGAAAGCCTTCTTTTAAAAAATGGAGATTTTATTTAACACTTGACTGAAGTACAGGAAAATTAGTAGTCAGAGATGAAGAGGGAGATCATTCCAGGAAGCAAAGGCAACAAATGAAAATGCTCAGCACTGAGAAAAGAGAGAATGTGTTTTCTGCAAAACAGCAAGGAGGATAGTATCATTGGATTGAAAAGTAATGCAGGGGGTAAAAAGGATGTAAAAGAGAGTCTAAGGTATAAGAAAACTAAAAGGGGAGAGGAAGCAGAAAGTAATGAATGCAATTGCCCTCAGAGGTGTAAAATGCCTGAGGGCTATGAAAACCAGTTTTAAAAAAGAATATGGAAGACAGATATCTTCAAGGGACTGACCACCCCAAATGACCCAAGATTGGAGCAAGTTTGAAAAATGATATAGTAGGAGGGTGATATGGGGGCAGGGCAATCTAATGGAGAAGAAAGAATAAAAGTTGACAGAATGATGATATGTGAGGAGTCTTTTGTCCTACTTTCATGGTTTTAGGAGAAGGAAATCGAAGAAAGGCGAGTATGGTAGGAAGGAGAAAAGGGAACTGGATCTCACAGAAGTACATGAAATGAAAAGTATTCAAAGATGGGGAAAAGGCGATATAAAATTGGCATTTCATAAACTTTCATCCGAAATGGACAAAAGAAGTTGGAAGGCATTCACACAAAACAACAAGGAGAAAGGGAGAGAAAAGAGGAAGACAAAGGATAGTTAAGAGACTAATTGTGATAAGCTTATTAGCTTTCTATGTTAAGAGCCTTCCTGATCAGATACAAGAAATCCTTTGACTGACAGTTCCTGCTTAGGCTAATTGATTTAGTGGGTACAAGAGGATACCTGAAAGGGTAAAGTGCCAAGACCAAACAGGATATGATTTTAGGGAGAGATGGGGAGTCATTTGCATTTGGTTTTATAAAAATGAGCTCCTCTAATAGCCAACCCAAATATGGATACATGCAAGAAAAGGGGAAGAGTTCCTAAAGGAAATGAGTTTGACAGAGTGGATTTATTCCTCTCTGTCTCCCACTCCCTCAGTCAAACCCTGTCATATTATGCATATGCAATTAGAGGTTCCCTCTGGGTAAAGTTCCACCAAACTGGCTTCAGACCTTGGCTATGGGCCTTCCCCAACACACTATCATACATGTATGGAATGATCAACTGCTGGAACTTGAGAAGGATGCTGGGATAGTTGTGGCTTAGGCAAATACTACTGTCAGTGTAAATGCACACTCTGGGAATGGAGATGCTGTAGAGCCCCAGGATGCCTTGCTAAGTAGGCAAAGCAGGCTGGTATTATTCCCAGGAGGGAGATTTAGATGTGGCTCCTAAAAAAAAGGGTTTATAATAAAGTAATTAATGGCAAACCACTCCACTATCTTTGCCAAGAAAACCCCAAATGGGGTCACAAAGAACCAGACAGAAGTGAAAAAAGACTGAACAACAGCCATAAACATAAAACTGAATTAGATAATTAAGCTCTGGGCATTTGATATATAAGAATGGACTTTTCTGGAAATTGTTCTGGCTAATTCTCTCTGAATCTTCCTTATTCTTTTCTTGACAACGAGTTGCCTTCAGCTCAAGGTGGTTATTCCCTCAAAGGGCTTCATATAATTTGGAGAAGAAGTAGGTTAGGTCTTCCTAAACTGATATACTTCCCTTCCTTTTGAATGACTCAGGGAACTTTTCCCAGAAAAGAATTAGGGTACCAATGGGTTGTATTTTGGGGAGGTGTCTAGCTTTCTTATATTAAGAGGTAAATTTTGCTATATAATTATGATACGTTTATTCAGTTGACTTGGGGGTAACTCTGAGTCACTGGATGAGGATAAGGGAAAGTCTTTACTTAGCCACGTGGAAGAAATGGGTAGCCCTTCCAACGAGGCCTCTAAGGAAGCAAAAATTTTTGTTATTCTCCTAATGCAGCTCTTAGGGAGAGAAAGATTTTAAGGGTCCATTATAGAGATCTGGCAAGCGCAATTGGGATGTAAGTAGGGCAATGGTCTCAAGGTCCCCGGATGTGATTGGGTATGAATACATAGGGACTTCCTTCGTGGTTGGGACGTCCAGCCACTATGGGAATTCTAAATGCTCTGAAATCACATCAGGCATGGGAATTAATCTCCATCTTCAATTGGCTTGTGCCTGCGACCTCAAAGACCCTATATAAGCTCAGAGAAATCTCTTCTACCCTTTTCCTTTCTACCTTCTTCACCTGGAGCTCAGCCTTGGGGAGAGATACTAAGAGAGTACAGGAGGTCATAGAGTGAGGTGTAAACCATGTGAATAGTGTCTAAGCTTGTCTGCCAAAACTCTAGAGTGCTCTGTTGTGCTCAAACTGCATCTGTATGAGATAGTGGCCAGAGGATTCTGGAGACCTCAAAGCAGAGGTAATATTTGTAATATTTGCCAGAGTTTCTCTGATTAGACCTAGGAATCAGGATAGATTAGCGGTAGTTGAGTGTGAAAATAGCACTTATTAAAAGATAATAATGGATAGCAGCATAAGAGGAAAGCACTGGCATCAACTCAGAACCCCAAAATAAGTTGTACGAAAGAGGTCTTAGCCATTTTGCTAAAACTGATTCTGATATAGTACAAGAAAAATAATTGTTAATTGTACCCAAAGTATCCATGAAGAGGCCCTCATATTCCTCAAGCTGCTCCTGCTCATCATTACTATCTCAGAATTCGAAACTTAGTCTTTCCAAAGGAGGAAGAAAGAACTGGACTCCATATTTGTTTTGTTTTTACCCCCTATAACAAAAGTATTATCTAATTATTTAAATTGTGTACTATACTTTAGAAGATCATTAGGATTTTGCTGTTAAGAGGTAGTATGTAATAGGACGAGCAGTTTCCTCAAACAGCTTCTGTAAAGTTTTCAAGATAACTTCCTACATCCATGAAACCTGATTGGTCCCAGTTTCCCTATTGCATTTTCCTAGTTTGGAGACATGAAAGGTCACAGCAGTGTGTAGCTGGCACCTCTCAGACTTGGAAGCAGAAATGGAAAAAAGTGCTATAGACAGCACCAAGATAGAGGCCAAAGGTGAAGTGTTTTTATTTTGTCTCCTTCTATTTGTTTTCTCCCAAGACAGGAGGAATATCTACTATGATGAAAAATGTAAAAGGAGAAAGAGAAGACTACACTCACATAAGATTCTAAATTTTAAAAAATCTGAAAGTTTTAGCAAAGTTGAGGATCACAACACTGTTGGATAAGTAAAATTTGACCTTCTCAAACATGAGAAGCTCTCTTCTCAAACATCTGTCCAAAGTTTCAGAGTTCTTAATTATAATCTCAAGTAATAAAATGAGGTTTGCTAATATAAAACGAGACCTGTCAAACTGATTTTGTCAGCACTGGGACATTCTTCTACTAATATAGCCTATAACCCATCAAACACTGAATAGATAAATCCTAGGGAACTGCTTAAGGTACATAAAGATTAATGATTTTCCTGGTCATGTATTTTGCATCAAGATTAGGATTTAAAATCAGGTCTTCCCTATTTTAACTCTAAAACCCTATTTACTTTGTGACATTGCCTCCATATTATCTATCTGCTTGCCTGTAGTATTCTCTCTATATGTGAGTGTATGAATATAAAAATATATCTTGAAGAAAAGGCAACTATACAAATACTATAAAAGAGCTTCTATTTTTAATAGTATCAATTTCTAAATCATTTGGCAAGTCCCAAGAATTCCATTCAGAATTTTCACAAGTTTCTACCACTTTCATGCTCATCTAAAGCATACCTTTCCTCCACATTACAGTCCTGTTCTCTACTATTTTTCATTTCAAGTATATGATAGAATCAAAAATACATTCTGAATTAAGTAGCTTTCTCAAGAACTCTCAGAAAGTTAATGACAATTTGAAACATTTTTTCATATTAAAAAAAAATTGAAACAAAGCAAATGACTAAAATGTTCTTGTAATCAGGAAAAAAACACTACAAATATAATGAATCTTCTCTTAATATGTTTTGGTACAGACTTATGATTTCAAGACTGTAGGAATCTTCTGATAAGAAAACTCCTTCTACCAATGCAGAACAGCAGCTGTTCTTTAACTTAAAATTTTAGAAAGCTTTCTAGAGAAACTAACAGTTGAACTAACTGGCCCAGAATCACACAACATTATGTATCAGAAACAGTATTTAAACCCAGAATTCCTTACTCCAATGCAGGCTTTTTATCTCACTACAACACAAAGCCTCTGTAAGAGATTTACAAAGTGGGCTGAAACATTTAAACAACATGGGAAATCTCAAATAACTTAAATAATTTTCTTTCAATATTTTAAAACCCCAAACTCCTATATAAATAATATATCATTATAGTATTATTAATTGTTTATTAATTATAATGTAATATACATTATGTATAATATATGTAATATATATTATTACGACAATAATATAAAATAATAAAATATTTTAAAGTCAAGGAATAGTTAAAATAAAAATTCACTGATGTATCAAACTTTATAGATTTTCATTAAAACCATTTTTCAATGTTTTAACTTTCTTACCAGTGTTATTGGCAGACTGAGATGTAAGTGGTTTTGAAGCTGGTGTATTTTTAGGTCTGGTTGCAACATGAGAAGGAGATGAGGGTGTGCTGTCTCCATTGAGTACGGGTATGCAGAATGAATTTTGCACTACTGAGTTTGTAGGTGTATGGTTATCTATTCCATTAGCAGCTTCAATAGCAGATCTTTTAAAAAAAATTGCATTACATAAAACAACCTGACAGAAAAACAAACTCTAAGGTAAAAAGATATCTTAAAAGAATAATTCAGAACCAAACTTTGCTTTGTCTTAAAACACAGAAATAAAATAAGATATATATGTGTGTCTCATTATATTAAAAATTCAATTTTTAACCAGAAGTAGAAAGTTTAAGAAAATTAGCAATTCTAACATTTAGATATCACTATACAAAATATGTACACTATACAAAATAATATGTACATAAATTTTTTGCAAATCTCACAAAAAAGCTTATCAACTTAATGATTTATATAAAAGAACATGAATGTAAACTTCTACCAATGTCTAAAACTTTAAGAAAAATAACATCAATATTGAATCCTTTAAAAATATTACAATAAGGGGCAGCTAGATGGTGCAGTGGATTGAGTAGCAATCCTTAAGTCAGGAGGATCTGGGTTCAAATGTGACCTCAGACACGTAACACTTCCTATCTGTGTGACGCTGGGCAAGTCACTTAACCCAAATTGTCTCAGCAAATTTTACATATATTACTAGAAAATACTAGCAATTTAAATCAACCAATATTTATTGAACAATTATTATATAAAAAATACTAGCAGAAACCTAAATGCCAAAAACTTTCATTTCTACAAGAGGTTAAATAATATACAGAAAAATTATAAAAGTTAATATATTAGTTCCAATTAACACCTTGAGGTAAAATACAGGCTAGATAATTACCTAACAAGGGAAAATATCTCTTTTTAAGGTACTTTTTATATTTCAACAAATAAAATCATCAGATCCTAAACTAACTTACACCAAATTTACTAAACATAATGAATTTCAGCAAAGTGATATTTAAGGTATCTATATCAAATTCTTACATGGGCTACTTTAAAGAATAAGTCAATTTAAAAATCTACAAATTCTTAAATTTCTAGGCTTTAGGTCCACTAAATTATATTTTTTAGAATCTTTCACACTGGTAAAATTATCCCACACTAGGAGGTTTTAACCAAGGAGCCTAGGAACTTATTTTTAGAAATATTTTCATAAACTGCATTTCAATACAATTGGTTTGATTTGTAGTCCTATTTATACCACTTTATGTAATTAAAACCATTATTCTCATCAGTTGCTGAATGGCTGAAAATGATTCATGTTTTCTTTCTAATACTAAGAACTAAATTGTATTTATTACAAATCTAACATATGCCTAAAATATTTTAAGGAATATTTTCATTGGAAAATTTTAATTATATAAGCATAAAATAAAAAGTTTCAAATATTAGAAATGTGTTTCTTTTCACTAGTACAAATATTAAAATCAAATATTTCTAACCTGGTTGTAGTCCTTGATGAAGTTTCTCCGTTTTCATACATGGTATCACCATTCTGTTGGACTTCTACTAAATAATAAGAAATAAATAAAAATAGGGCTTTTTTCTTTCTCAATAAAATTGCACATTTCATTTATTCATTTATTTAGTTAAAAGGCATATAAATTCACTTACTGGCTGCAGTTGAAGGGCAATTTGTTAGCGTTTCTTGATCAACCACTAATCCATCAAGCACGACTGTCAGTTCACCAGTTTGTACTATTCCATTCTTGTTTTCCAGGGAGAGTTTTAATTGTTCTTTCACTCTTTCCACTACAAAAAGGGAAACATTCAAATTTAGAAATTTCTGACAAAAAAAAATTTCTGACATTTTTAAGTAAAAATGAGATTTCTAAAAAACTACACATGGTTATTAGTATTATAATACAACTCTCCTAACAACTATTTTGGGTAAAGAAAAAATAAATAAAAAGTAAACTTCAAAAACTAGAGAAATATCCACTCCTTTAAACACATCTATTCAACCCTTTCCCACCCCTTTCACCTGTTACTCTCTCTTTCTTTTACTTTTTACCCAGTAAAATCAAACTTCTCACTTACTAGTTAAAAATCACTGGCCATCTCTCTCTCATTATTCCATCTTTAATCTATCAAGGTTTGTTCCTTCAATATATAAGCAAATTCATGGGGCAGGGAGCATGAAGCCCAAGAAATGTAATGGTAAATGTTTCTGAAACCAAGAAATTGGACCTAGGTTGTTTTGAACTATTTTCCTTCAATTCAAATTTCCAAACCAGCAAGGGTGAAATCTGCTTAAAGTGTCAACTAATTCTGACAAATGTGATCAAATTCATGAATTTGACACTTATCATACATATACTTCAGTTAACAAGAGTTCATTTCCTCCAATGAACTAGGAACCCAATGTGCAAACTTAATTTTACTTAGCAACCAAGAACCAATCCTTATTGTGTTAAGTAAAAATCGAAACCAAAATAAATTTTCTAATTATTCAATTCAATATACAATAACTTTAATAATAGAATATGTTGCCCTGATCCTGTGAGAGAATAAACAACTCTTTTCAACCATTATCATTGTTTTAACTTTTCCTTTCATCTTGAGGAATCTTTTTTTTTTCCACTAGAGGTAGAGAAATACTAAAAATCCAAAACAGCAGTGAATCTCTATTATAAACACTCCCTGTAATTTGCAGTTCTGGTTTCCCAAAGGTGCTAAGATAATATTCTAAAATGATGGAAATAGCTAGTATTACGGTATTAAAATGTTTCTTTTACATTATACCATATATGAGCAATTACCTACAAAAGGAAGTATGATGAAAACAATAATAGTAGCTTACATTTTTATTGGACTTTAAATTTTGCCAAGCGGTTTCTATACATTAATTCTTTTGATCATTGCAACAGCTCTATTAATCAATTATGTCCCTGTTAGAGGTAGAATTTGAATCCAGTTCTCTCCTAACCCCAAATTTAGCTCTCCATTGTCTCTTTCTAGAACTGAACTTAAAATTAAGAGATATGGCTTCTGGTCTTAGTTTTCCCACTGACTACTTACATGACTCTGAGTAAGTCAAAGACTTTCTGAGTCTTAGCTTTCAGTTTTAAATCAAACAAGGTTTAAACTTTCTTTCAAAGGCATCTCTCCAGTTTGAAAACTCTATAAATTGATTATAATAACTGATATAATAATGAACATAAAATAAAGGCATATCCTAGAGAAACACATAAAAAAGGTTCTCAAACATGGTTAACTTACATTAGTTAATTAGTATAAGCTATTACTTGACCCAACTGTAAACTCTTTATGGCATTCTCTCTATGCAAGAAAGATCTTCTTCAATTAGTCATCCATCATCTTGGATTTGATATCCCTATTTGAATTAGTTCATAACCACTTACCACTGTCTTGTCATAATTTCTAAGGAATGACACTTCACATATATTGACACTGTTATACTTACAAAGTTATTTTACCTACATTACTAAGTTTGAATCACACAAAAACTTAATGAGAGTTAGTATAAGTATTATTCTCTGTGTCATACACTTAAAGAAACAGAGTCAGGGAGATTAAACAGCATGTTGTGGCATTAGACACAGGCAGTATTTGAAAAAACAGATTTTTGCTTGAATCCAGTTTTCTCTTTATTACACTATAAAGTACAATAAAGTACAGCATATTCTACTAAATTAACAAACAGTCAGAGATGGTTTGTTATTTAAAAAGAAAAACTACCTACATATTTCTTGCATAAAACTCAATGCATAAGAAAATTCAGGATAGATAGAAAGAAATGAATCCTAAGGATGACAGGGAAGATATTTTGGGCCATACAACTGTCTCCATCAAATAACACTAAACAAAACTATTCTCTCAAGATAATTTAGGTAACAGACACTTAAAATAAATTTAAATTCAATTAACACGACAAGTGAAGCTAAGATGGATAGCATAATAGGAAAATATATATCCAAGTTCATCTCCACAAACTCCTAATAGATCTAGAAAATGCACCAGCCTGAAATGATGAGGAAATGTTAGTCTTCTAACCGGTCCAGTTTAATATAGAGAGATAATAAGAAAAGACTTGGGGCACTGGTCATAGGATTTGGGCCAGGAGCACAGTGCATAGAGCAATAGAGATACAAAGCAGAAGCTGTATACCAGAGAAAAAGATCTCAGATTCCTACTGAGATATCCCCCAAACCACAATGGTGCATTGCAATAAGGACAAGTACCAGGGGCAATTCTGTTACCTCTTACCCAGTCCTGGATAACAGATGCAGGGTAGAGTGAGAAGGGGACCTATTCAAGGTCATAGTATTTCTTCCACTATATGGAGGCACTATGTGATATATAGAGAAAAAAGGAAATTCAAAAGCCAGGAACCAACAGCCGGCTCTCACTTCAGGTGCAAAGCAGAGTCTTCCAAATATTAAAGCAGCTTACAATTACAATGTGGATGCAAGCCCTGGCAGAAGAGGAGCCTACAATTCTACATGTCCTAACCTAAAAGAGCATCCCAGCTGGCTGTTGAGATGGCGTCGAACAGCAATTTATTCTTACTCAGACCCAAACTCAGGTCAGGATTTTGCAGAACTCAGATTGAGAGGGCAACAATCAGACCTTACCATGTATCAAACCACTTTGGAAGCAGCTTGCAGGTCCCTAGGCAATTTTAGACACATTGGAAAAACACAATACTCAACACCCCAAGAAAACTACAATAGGATTAGCCCAGATCTTCCCTCCTAAAGAGGGCAGAGTCAAGATTTAAGTTTTCAGAAAAATGGAGCAGGAGGAAAGAAGAATCCCATCAAAATGAGCCATTATGGTAAAATGGACAGTCAAGATACAAACAGAAAAGAATCACTCCAAAACATCTAACAATATTGCTTCAGAGAAAAACAAAGCCTGGGCATAATCTCAACTAGGATTTCTGAAAGAGTTGAAGCAAAAGTTTAAAAAAAAAAATTTAATGTTCTAAATAAATGCAATGATATTATTTGAGGAAAAAATTGGAGGAGATATGAGAACAAAGAAGAAACTGAAAAAGGAATGAACGATTTGGCACAAGTGGTACAAAATGCTGCACAAATATCAAACTCCCTGAAAACTAAAGTGGACCAAACCAAAGCCAATAACTTTGTAAGGCTGAAGAAAAAAAAAAAAAAAAAAAAAAAGGAAATTATTTCGTAACAAGAAAATAAAACAAAATTTTAACCTGGAAAACGGTGAGAAGAATTGAAATAAAATGAAAACTAAAACGAAAACTCCCAAGAACAGAAATCCAGAAATTCCAAGTCAAAGGAAAAGTACTTTAAGTAGACAAAATCAAGATGACCAGACCACCACTATAAAGAAGTGGAGAATTTGGAAAAAATATTCCAGAAAGCAAAGGAATATATGGGCTCAAAGCCTAGAATAATACCCATCAAAGCTGAATAGGTAAGGGGATGAGAATATTCATTAAGAACTCAGAAAACTATACTCTCAGAAACTATATTCAGCATTTTTAAAATGTTATTTCATTTGATTTATACAACAATCCTATGAGGTATGTGCCAATATGATCACTATTTTATAGTTGAGCTCTTTGAGGCAAATGGAGGTTAAGTGGCTTGCCAAAGGTCACAAAGTTAGTGTTTATGGAGAGATCTGAATTCAGGTCTTTCTTACACCAGATCCACCCTACACGCTACTAGTCACCTTCCTTCCTCCCACTCCCCTGCTTGCTCAAATTTGCATCTAAAAATAAATGAAAGCTAGTATTAGAGAATTTAAAGTATTCAATTAAATTAATCAGATAAGTAAAAATTCACTTTTAAAAAACAGAAATAATTATCTCATATTAGTATATAATATATATATATATATTTATAGTATAAAGCTTCATAGAAAATAAACCAATTGACTTCTTGCTCACATAATTTTTTAAAAAATTTAAATAATAACACAAAATAAAATAGTAGAAATTAAAACAAAAGACTTACATTTTCTATTGTGTATTTCAAGAGCTTGCCTCAAGTCTACTGTTGCTCTTCCTAATAACGCATCTGCTTTTAAAGTATGATGACTCCATACTCTAAATTCCAATGTGGTCTGAGGTGTCACATTCCTATAGTAAAAAATCAGAACAAAAAAGATACATTAATATTGCTTTATAAACATTTTTCTTACAACCACATTGTGACACTGCAAAATTAACTATTCCCATTTTACAAATGACAAAACCAAGGTTCAGCTAGAATCACAGGGCTAATATGCAGCAAAGAAAAGATTAGAAGTTAATCTCTCTCAAGAAGTTAGGTCTCTCTCAAATTCAAGTCCAGTGTTTTCTATGCAATTATTAATCCCCTTATAATTTCTTTAGTATAACTGCTGTTATAGTTACAGTTACTTTCCGTCACGTCTGACTTTAGAACCCCCTATTTGGGGTTTCTTGAGTGGTTTACCATTTCTTCCTTTAGCTCATTTTATAGATGAAGAAACTGTGGCAAACTGCATTTGAAGAAAGGAGTCTCTAACTACGAGCCCAGAATGTCATCAACTTAGGCGCCCCGCCTAGGATAGTAAAACCTCACAAATTCTGTGTCAAAGAAACCCAGTTTTAATAAAATAATCTAAAATACAGAATAGAGTGTATTTTTAAGATAAATATTGCCAGTTACTTCTACAAACAGGAACCTGAAATGACAAACGTGATAAATAAGGACAGAACCAATGACTACATAAGAATGATTTATAATTATATTCAAGTATAATTTAAAACATTTATTCTCCTTATGTAGTAACTGTATTTTAATAAATATAAGGGCTTATAAAGTATTTGAAATCAGTTGCTAAAACCTGGTTGACAATATGTCAAAGTAGTTTTAAAATATTAAATGAATTCCATAAGATTTAACTATTATAGCACTTAATCTGTAACCTATGAGCCTGAGAAACCAAAGGAAAAAAAAAGTCAAAAAAAAAAAAAAATAGGGCAATCCCAGGTCAACACATCCTTAAAGCTTTATTTATACTATTAAATTTTTAAGTGAGTACTTGTTTGAGACATGATTCATACATACATTTCCTATATGATCTCAGGAGTATCTGCCTACCTGAGTCTCAATTTTGTTATTTGCAAAATGAGGTTAGAGAATGTGTGTGTATGTGTATATACGCAAATATGTGATTTTTAATGTCTTTTCCAAAACCAACTACAACTTACATAATGTAAAGATAAAAATTCAGCTTCACTTATTCTGACTACAAATTTTCTTTTTTTTACATTTAATTTTATTTTTCTCAGTTACATGTAATCAAAACTTTTAATATCTTAAGTCCTTCTGAGCTATCTCAGATCACTATATTGCTGAAAATAGCTAAGTCATTCACAAGTAATCAGTGTACAATATGACGTGTTTAATGGTTCTAATTATTTCAATTTGCATCTTTTGAGATTTTCCTTACTCATTTTGGGGATATATTTAATAGTTCATTTTCTTCCTTTTCCCACTCATTGAGAAGGCAGGCAATTTAATATAGGTTATACATGTTCAGTCATATAAAACATATTTCTATTTTATTTATGCTATAATAGAAAACACAACTACCCCTCTACCAAATAAAAAAAGAAAAGAAAAAGAAAAAGTTTTAAAAATATGCTTCATCCTTCATTTAGACCCCATCGGTTCTTTATCTGAAGGTTGGTAACATTTTTTGCCATAAATTCTTCAGATTTCTCTTGAATTACTGTCTTGCTGAGAATAGCCAAGTCATTTGATTACAATACTGCTATTACTGTGTACAATGTTTTTCTGGTCCTGACCATTTCACTTTGCTTAAATTCATATGTAACTTTCCAAGTTTTTCTCAGAATCTTTTGTTCATTATTTCTTATAGCTCAACAATATTCAGTTACAATCATATACAATAACTTGTTCAACCATTCCACAATTAATGGATATCAAGATATACACATAGGACTAGTATTGCTGGATCAAAGGTTGTGCATAATTTTAAAGCTCTTTGAACACAGTTTCAAATTGCTCTCCAGAATACTTGAAATAGTTCACAACTCCACCAACAATGCACTAATATCTCAATTTGCCCACATCTTGACCAACACTTGTCATTTATCTTTTCTGTCATATTCACCAAAATGATAGGTATGGGATAATGGCTCAAAATCGTAATAATTTGCATTTCTCTAATAAATAGTGAATTAAATTTTTTTTCACCTGACAATAGATAGTTCTGATTACTTCATCTAAAAACTGTTCATATTCTTTGTTTATCAATTGGAGAATGGCTGTTATTTTTATGCATTTGATCTAGTGCTGTCTGACAACTGAATTATTTATCAGAGAAACCTGCTCTAAAATTTTTTCACAATTATCATTTTGTTATTTCTCTCCAACCCATTTCCCCTCCATTTATCATACTCTCTTCAAAATACATCTTGAAGAATATTTTGCTCTTGATTATCATCTCCCCAAAGCTTTTTTCCTTTCTACAGCTTTCTGTTCCCCTTCTCTCATCCCTTTCTCTTTCGATTGGAAAGATCAATTTCTATCTGTGTATGAATAAGGTTCAAATGTTCCACTCCTCTGTACTGTAATACCTCTTTTTTTAAAAACCATTTTTATAAGAGATAATTAAACTTATTCTACCTTTCCCTTCCCCTACCTCATTTCTTAATTGTTTAGATATCCAATCATATTTAACTTATATTCATGGCCTCTTTCTATATATGCTCATTTTAACTGCCCTCCTTGTAATCAGAAAGTTGTTAGGAATTACAATTATCTTTCCATCTAGGAATATAACTTATTGAATCTTTTATAATTTTCTCTTCTTTACTTTTTATGCTTGTCTTGAGTATTGAATTTGAAAATCAACTTTTCTATTCAACTCTGGTTTTATTATCAGGAATGCTTTAAAATGCCCTATTTCACTGAATATTCATCTATTTTTCCCCAAGAAAGACTATACTCAGTTTTTCTGGGTAGATAAATCTTGGTTATAATCCCAGCTCCTCTGTCATCAGAAATTTCATATTCCAAACCCTCCAATTCTTTAATACTTAATCTCAGGGTATCTTGACTGTGACTCCATGATTTTCAAACTGTTTCTTTTGGGCTTCTTTGCAATATTTTCTCTCAGAGCTTAAAGTTCTGGAATTTGGCTATACTATTTCTAGAATTTTTCATTTTGGTTTCTCTTTCAGGAGAGGATAAATAAGATTTTTCAATTCTATTTTATCATCTGCTTCTAGAAAAGGGCAGTTTTCTTCAATAATTTCCTAGAAGCACAAAATACAAAATTTCGATTATACCAAACTGAAAAGTTTTTGTACAAACAAAACTAATGCAGACAAGATTAGAAGGGAAGCAATAAGCTGGGAAAATAGTTTTACAGTCAAAGGTTCTGATAAAGGCCTCATTTCCAAAATATATAGAGAATTAACTCTAATTTATAAAAAATCAAGCCATTCTCCAATTGAAAAATGGTCAAAGGATATGAACAGACAATTCTCAGATGAAGAAATTGAAACTATTTCTAGTCATATGAAAAGATGCTCCAAGTCATTATTAATCAGAGAAATGCAAATTAAGACAACTCTAAGATACCACTACACACCTGTCAGATTTGGCTAAGATGACAGGAAAAAATAATGATGATTGTTGGAGGGGATGTGGGAAAACTGGGACATTGATTCATTGTTGGTGGAGTTGTGAACGAATCCAACCATTTTGGAGAGTAGTTTGGAACTATGCTCAAAAAGTTATCAAACTGTGCATACCCTTTGATCCAGCAGTGTTACTACTGGGATTATATCCCAAAGAGATTATAAAGAAGGGAAAGGGACCTGTATGTGCACGAATGTTTGTGGCAGCCCTTTTTGTAGTGGCTAGAAACTGGAAACTGAATGGATGTCCATCAGTTGGAGAATGGCTGAATAAATTGTGGTATATGAAAATTATGGAATATTACTGTTCTGTAAGAAATGACCAACAGGATGATTTCAGAAAGGCCTGGAGAGACTTACACGAACTGATGCTGAGTGAAATGAGCAGGACCAGGAGATCATTATATACTTCAACAACAATACTAGATGATGACCAGTTCTGATGGATCAGGCCATCCTCAGCAACGAGATCAACCAAATCATTTCTAATGGAGCAGTAATGAACTGAACTAGCTATACCCAGAAAAAGAACTCTGGGAGATGACTAAAAACCATTACATTGAATTCCCAATCCTTATATTTATGCACACCTGCATTTTTGATTTCCTTCACAAGCTAATTGTACAATATTTCAGAGTCTGATTCTTTTTGTACAGCAAAATAACGTTTTGGTCATGTATACTTATTGTGTATCTAAGTTATATTTTAATATATTTAACATCTACTGGTCATCCTGCCATCTAGGGGAGGGGGTGGGGGAGGTAAGAGGTGAAAAATTGGAACAAGAGGTTTGGCATTTGTTAATGCTGTAAAGTTACCCATGTATATATCCTGTAAATAAAAGGCTATTAAATTAAAAAATAATAATAATAATTTCCTAGAAGATGATGTTCAAGCTCTTTAAAAAAAAAAAAAAACATAGCTTTCAGATAGTCTAATAATTCTTAAATTATCTCTCCTTGATCTATTTTCAAGATGAGTTGATGTTTCAACATAATAGTTCAAATTTTCTTCTTCTTCTTTTTTTTAAAAATTCTTTTGATTTAGTTTTATTGTTTCTTGTTGTCACATGAAGCTTAGCTTCCACTTGCCCAATTCTAAATTGTAAGTAGTTATTTTTTTTCTGTGAACTTGTGTATCTCCTTTCCTATTTGGTCAATTCTATTCAGGACTCTTTCTCTTTGGTAAATTGTTGTATGTCCTTTTCTATCTGGTCAATTCTACTTTTTTATGGAGTTTTTTTCAGTATATTTTTATACCTCTTTCACTTGGCTTATTCAGTTTTTTTTAAAAATTCTCTTTAAAAATTTATTTTATATTTACATAAAAAAGAGGAATATAAAAACTTGCCATATACACAGCAGAACAAAAGAGGATTCAAAATATAAAGCAATAAATTTCCACTTCAAGAAAGCCTATATAGTTACTATACATTGTGTTTACCTTCTCTTTCTTTCTTTTTTTTTATTTTAGCTTTTTATTGACAGAACATATGAATGAGTAATTTTTCAACATTCTCCCTTGCACTCAATTCTGTCCCAACTTTGCCCTTCCCTTCCTCCATCCCCTCCCCTAGATGGTGGGCAATCTCATACATGTCAAACATGTTAAAGTATATCTTAGATGAAATATATGTGTGCAGATATGTACAGTTTTCTTGTTGCACAACAATTGGATTCAGAAGGTAAAAATAACCTGGGAAGAAAAAACAAAAATGCAAGTAGTCCCACATTCATTTCCCGGTGTTCTTTCTCTTGGTATAGCTGATTCTGTCCATTATTGATCAATTGGAACTGAACTGGATCTTCTCTTTGTCGAAGATATACAGTTTCATCAGAATATATCCTCATACAGTATTCTTGTTGAAGTGTATAATGATCTCCTGGTTCTGCTCATTTCATTTAGCGTCAGTTCATGTTTAGGTCTCTCCAAGCCTCTCTGTATTCATCCTGCTGGTCACTTCTTACAGAACAATAATATTCCATAATGTTCATATAGCAATTTACCCAACCATTCTCTAACTGATGGGCATTCATTCAATTTCCAGTTTCTAGCCACTACAAAAAGGGCTAGCACCCGTTTGCAACTCCACCAACAATGCACCAGTGTCCCAGTTTTCCCACATCTCCTCCAATATTCAGCATTATCTTTTCTTGTCATCTTAGCCAATCTGACAGGTGTGTCTTAATTAAGAGTTGTCTTAATTTGCATTTCTATGATCAATAATGATTTAGAACACCCTTTCATATGAGTAGAAATAGTTTGAATTTCATCAGCTGAAAATTGTCTGTTCATATCCTTTGACCATTTATCAATTGCTTGATTTCTTATAAATTAGAATCAATTCTCTATATATTTTGGAAATGAGGTCTTTATCAGAACCTTTAACTATAGAAATGTTTTCCCCGTTTACTGCTTCCCTTCTAATCTTGTCTGCATTAATTTTGTTTGTATAAAAACTTTTCAATTTGATATAATCAAAATTTTCTATTTTGTGATCAGTAATGATCTCTAGTTCTTCTTTGGTCACAAATTCCTTCTTCCTCCACAGCCCTGAGAGGTAAACTATTCTGTGTTCCTCTAATTTATTTATAATCTCATTCTTTATGTCTACATCAATGACCCATTTTGATCTTATCTTGGTGTACAGTGTTAAGTGTGGGTCTATGCCTAGTTTCTGCCATAATAATTTCCAGTTCTCCCATCAGTTTTTGTCAAATAGTGAATTCTTATACCAAAAGTTGGGATCTTTGGGTGTGTCAAACACTAGATTGCTATAGTTATTGACTATTTTGTCTTGGGAACCTAACCTATTCTACTGATCAACTAGTCTATTTCTTAGCCAATACCAAATGATTTGGGTGACCATTGCTTTATAATATAGTTTTAGATCAGGTACAGCTAGGCCACCTTCATTGGATTTTTTTTTCATTAGTTCCCTTTAAATTCTTGACCTTTTATTCTTCCATATGAATTTTGTTGTTATTTTTTCTAGGTCATTAAAATAGTTTCTATTTTAAAAGAATTTAATAGAATTAATTTTCAATAGATTGGTACAGCACTAAATAAACAGATTAGTTTAGGTAGTATTGTCATCTTTATTATATTCACTTGGCCTATTCAAGAGCACTTAATATTTTTCCAATTGTTTAAACCTGACTTTATTTGTGTGGAAAGTGTTTTGTAGTTTTGTTCATATAGTTCCTGACTTTCCTTTGGCAGATGGATTCCCAAATATTTATGCTATCAACAGTTTATTTTAAATGGAATTTCTCTTTGTATCTCTTGATGTGGGATTTTGTTGGTGATGTACAAAAATGCTGATGATTTATGTGGAATTATTTTGTATCCTACAACTTTGCTAAAGTTGTGGATTATTTCTAATAGCTTTTTAGTACAATCTCTAGGGTTCTCTAAGTATACCATCATATCATTCTGCAAAGAATGATAGTTTGGTATCCTCATTACCTACTCTAATTTCTTTAATCTCTTTCTCAACTCTTATTGAAGAAGCTAGCATTTCTAACACAATATTGATGGTGATAGTGGGCAACCTTGTTTCACTCCTGCTCTTATTGGGAATGGTTCCAGTTTATCCCCATATGATGTTTACTGACAGTTTTAAGTAGATACTACTGACTATTTCAAGGAAAAGTCCATTAATTACTATACTCTCAAGTGTTGTTAATAGAAATGGATGTTGGATTTTATCAAATGCTTTTTCTGCATCTATTGAGATGATCATATGGTTTTTGTTAATTTGGTTATTGATATAGTCAGTTGTGCTAATAGTTTCTCTAATACTAAACCAACCCTGAATTCCTAGTATAAATCCTACTTGATCATGGTGTATTATCCTGGGGATGATTTTCTGTAATCTTTTTGCTAATATTTTATTTAAGATTTTAGCATCAATATTCATTAGGGAGATTGATCTATAATTTTCTTTCTGTTTTCAAACTACCTGGTTTAGGTATTAGTACCATGTCTGCATCATAAAAAGAATTTGGTAGGAGTCCTTCATTCCCTATTTTTTCAAATAGTTTATATAACATTGGAGTTAATTGTTCTTTAAATGTTTGGTAGAATTCACATGTAAATCCATCTGGTCCTGGAAACTTTTTCTTAGGGAGTTGATTAATAACTTGTTCTATTTCTTTTTCTGAAATAGCACTATTTAAGCAATTTACTTCCTCTGTTAATCTGAGCTGGCTGTATTTTTGAAGGTAGCCATCCATTTCACTTAGGTTATCAAATTTATTGGCATAAAGTTGGGCAAAATAACTCCTTATTATTTCTCTAATTTCCTCTTCATTGGTGGAAAGTTTTCCCTTTTCATTTTTAAGACTAACAATTTGATTTTCCTCTTTCCTTTTTCTAATCAAATTTACCAAAGGTTTATCTATCTTGTTGATTTTTCATAAAACCAACTCTTAGTTTTATTTATTAATTCAATAGCTTTTTTTTTTACTTTCAATTTTATTAATTTCTCCTTTTAATTTTAGAATTTCAAGTTTAGTATTTGATTGGGGGTTTTTAATTTGCTCTTTTTCTAGCTTTTTAAGTTGCAAGACCAATTCACTGATTTTTTCTTTCTCTATTTTATTCAAATAAGCCTCTAGAGATAAAAAATTTCCTCTTATTACGTCTTTGGTGGCATCCCACAAATTTTGATATGTTTTCTCATTCTTATAATTCTCTTGGGTAAAATTATTAATTGTGTCTATGATTTTCTGTTTCACCAATTCATTCTTTAGAATGAGATTATTTAGTTTCCAATTACTTTTTGGTCTATTTACTCCTAGCTTTTTGTTGAATGTAATTTTTATTGCATCATGATCTGAAAAGAATGCATTTACTATTTCTGCCTTCCTGCATTTAATTTTGAGGTCTTTATGTCCTAATATACGGTCAATTTTTGTATTGGTTCCATGAACTGCTGAGAAGAAAGTATACTCCTTTCTGTCTCCATTCAGTTTTCTCCATCATACCTAACTTTTCTAATATTCTATTTACCTCTTTAACTTCTTTCTTATTTGTTTTGTGGTTTGATTTATCTAATTCTGAGAATGCAAGGTTAAGATCTCCCACTATTATAGTTTTGCTGTCTATTTCTTCTTGCAAATCTCAACTTCTCCTTTAGGAATTTAGATGCTATACCACTTGATGCATATATGTTTAGTATTGACATTGCTTCATTGTCTATGCTACCCTTTAGCAAGATATAGTTTCCTTATCTCTTTTAATTAGATCAAATTTTGCTTTTGCTTGATCTGAAATCAGGATGGCTGCCCCTGCTTTTTTTACTTTATCTGAAGTATAGATTCTGCTCCAGCCTTTTACCTTCACTCTGCTTTAAATGTGTTTCCTGGAACAACATATTGTAGGATTTGGGCTTTTGATACAGTCTGCTATCCGCCTCCACTTTATGGGAGAATTCATTCAATTCACATTTACGGTTAACACTACTAATTCTCTATTTCCTGCCATCATATTATCCCGAGATTATACTTTTCTTTTCCTTTACCCTTCTACCTCCTTCCCCAGGATGAAACTTATGGGCACCACTTGCCTCACGCAGCTCTCTCTCTTTAGAATCCCTCTGACCCCCTTTGAGTCCCTTCCCCTTTCTTATACCTTTTGCTTATTTTTTCTGTATTCCCTTCTATAGCCTACTCTTTTCCTTTTCCATTTTCCTCTCCCACTTTTTTAATGAGGTGAGAGAAGTTTCTCTGTAAACCAAATATGTCTAATATTTTCTCTTTGAGCCAAATCCAATGAGAGTAAGATTCACACAATGTTCCTCCCCCTCTCTTAATTCCCTCAGATATGATAGGTTTCCTTTGTGCCTTTGTGGGATGTAATTTCCCTCTTTTTATCTCCCCCTTTCCCTTTTTTTGATACATTCCCCTTTCCACTTCTACTTCCCTTTTTTAATATAACAGTAAAATCAAATTGTACACATGCTTTTTTTGTATGTCCACAACAGAAATACAGTTCTCAAGAGTTCTTTTTATCTTTTATGCTTCTCTCGAGTCCTATATTTGGAGGTCAAATTTTTTTGTTTAGCTCTGATTTTTTCCTTAGGAATAAATGGAATTCACCTGTTTCATTGAATGTCCATTTTCTTCCCTGAAAATGCTCAGCTTAGCTGGGTAGTTTATTCTAGACTGCATTCCAAATTCTTTTGTCTTACGGAATATCATATTCTAGGCCCTTCGATCTCTTAGTGTGAAAGCTGCTAGATCCTGAGTGATCCTTATTGTAGGTCCTTGGTTTTTGAATTTTTTTTTTCTGCCTGCTTGTAATATTTTTTCCTTAGTCTGATAGTTCTGAAATTTAGCCACAATATTCCTTGGAGTTTTTTATATTGGGATCTCTTTCAAAAGGTGTTTCATGAATTCTTTCAATGCCTATTTTACCTTATGATTCTATTATATCTGTGCAGTTCTCTTTGATGATTTTCTGGAAAATAGTATCAAGGCTCTTTTTGCATCATAGTTTTCAGGAAGTCCAATAATCCTCAAATTTTCTCTCCTAGATCTCTTTTCCAGGTCTGTTGTTTTTCCAAGTAGATATTTAACATATTTTCCCTAGTTTTTCTTTCTTTCTTTCTTTTTTTTTGTTTTGCTTTTGCTTGACTGAATATTGATGTCTCAATGAATCATTCATTTCTATTTGTTCAGTTCTTATTTTTAATAAATTATTTTCCTTATTAACTTTTTTTTTTTTTTTTTTTTTGTATATGTCCACTTGAGATTTTAAATGAGTTGTTTTGCTCTATGGAATTTTTTTCCATTTCACTAATTTTTTTTAAAGTCATTTTCTTTTTTTTTCTTCTTTTTTTTTTTTTTTTTTTTTCAATTCATAAATCCTACTTTCCTGGGAGTTTTTTATCTTTTACGATTCACAAATTCTGTTTCCCCTGGAGTTCTTTACCTTTTCCAATTCACATTTCAGGAAGTTGTTTTCTTTTTCCACTTTATCAAATCTTCCTTTTAATGAGTTATATGCCTTTTGCATACGCTCTTGCAGAGCTCTCTTTCTTTTTTCCATTTTTCTTCTAGCTCTCTTTTAAAATATTTTATAATTTCTTCTAGGAGAGCTTTGTGTGATTGGGATCAGTTTATATCCCCCTCTGGGGTTTTGTCTGGAGATTGTCTGCTATTAGTCTACTCAGGGTTGGAAATCTGCTCTTTTGGTAAAGAAGCTATCCATAGTTAAAGCTCACTTGGCTTTTTTACTCATTTTTTAAAAAGCCCTTAGGGTCTGCCGTTAGGGCAAGGAGATTCTCAGTTTCCTCTACAGAACAGGGACAGATAGACCTGTCCTGGCAACAGGATGCAAAGAGTGGCCACGCTGCTGTGGAAGTAAGTGTTACTGCCCTGGATAAAGCTACCTCTGTGCCGGAAGTGTGACTACCCTAGGCAGAATCCTGCTGTGGGAAGAGGCTGTGGGATGAGCTGACAGCCCCCTGCTGCACAGCTGCACTGTGGTTGTGCTGAGTCATTGTCAGTGCTGGGTGGGTGTGGCCATGTCCTGTTAAATTCTGGCATTTTGGGGTACACTCTGGTGTTTGTGTAACTTCTCTGCTATTCATAAGTAAGAATGTAAAGACTACCATGAAGATGGTTGAAATTTATATTGTTGAGGAGATATAGAAATTTTACAAATTATTAAAACAAAGACCCTATCATTAAGTCATACTACAGGTTGTCTGCTCTGCTTTGGTTGCAGAGCAACAGATTTTACTACAGAGTAGTATCTTATCTTCATGGTAGTCTTTACACTCTTACTTATGAATAGCATTGCAGAGCAAGATAAGCAAATATTTACCTAAATTAAATTTTGTGCTTTCTTTAGAGATGACAACAAAATCAATTCCACTAATATGCAACTCCTATTTTTCCAATAATATATGAATTTATAAATTGGTGGACAATGATCTTTCATTTAAGATAACAATTAAGTAGTTTTTAACCTAGAGACTATGCAGTTCTTAGCACAACCCTTTTCTGCTATGCTGCCACAATATCCACAAAAGATAGAGGGTTCACAGGACTTAAAGAATTAGTGTTTTTCTTTATTTTATGGTTACTATGGCCAAAGAATTCATCACCTAGTTGATCAGCCCTCTAGCAGTCTCTGTGCAGACTAGACTTTGGAAAGTAGCAAGTATGTCCCAAAAATACCTCTAAGCTTTTCCAACTACATGGTACAGGATAGCGAGGTGATGCAATGGATGGATTAGGCCTCAAATCAGGAAAACCTGAGTTTAATTCCAGCCTCAGAAACTTCTTAGCTAGTATTAACCTGGGCAAAAACCACTTCACTGTGTGCACAAGTTTTTGCATCTTTAAAATAGATAATAGATAATACCACCTATCTCCCAGGATTTTGTACACATAAATTAGATAATAATTATAAAACACTTAACATAATGTAGGTACTATATATTACCTACTATTATTATTAGCTATGGTAAAAATCAAAGCTAAGGTACTACTTATATAATATTTGAGTATCCACAATCACCTCCATGGCATTAAGAGATATTACAGTATGGTTTAATGGTGAAACAATGTTACACAAACACAATTTATTAAAAACAAAATACTTACACGGTTAATTGTTCATCCCACTTTGGATTAGAAGAACTACTAGATTTTGCTGTTTTTTTAATTTCTCCATCTACAGATAATTCTGCATAGATAGCTGTTCCAAACCAGTTCTTTTTTCTTTTCAGTTTGGCACTAGAAACTGACAGAAACATGACAATTAATAAAGCATTTGTTTTACCAAAAAAAAAAAAGATATGCATATATGTTCTAAATGTCCTATGTCTCAGAATCTGATAGAAGCACAAGTATGCTGTTTAATCCTGTCAAGAACCTTCAGCTGTAAGAAATGATGAATACAAAAGATCAAGCAAAATATGGACAAAATCTTTGAGTTGACACAGAGTCCAATAATCAGAACCAATAGAATACACACAATGATTGTGAAATAAATGAAAGGATCATTAAAAGCAAGCCAAACTCAGAACAAACGAAAAACCATCAAAAGTTCCAGACAACAAATATTTTTAAAAAATAGTTTATTTTTCTAAATTCATGCAAAGATTTTCAACATTCATTTATTCCAAATTTTTTTTTTCCTATCCCTTAATTCCCCTCTCTAGACAACAACCAATCCATTATAGGTTAAGCATGCAATTCTTCTAAACATATTTCCATTTGTCATGCTGCACAAGAAAAATAAGATCAAAAGAGGAAAAAAAGTGAAAAAGAAAAAAACCAAGCAAAGAACAACAGTGAAAATATTGTGCATTCAATCTCCACAGTGTCCTCTGGATGCAAAAAATGGTCCTTTATATTACAATTCTACTGGAATTTGCCTTGAATCACCTTACTGTTGAAAAGAGCCAAGTCCATCACAGCTGACCATCACATAATCTTATGGCTATGTAGAACACTCTCTTGGTTCTACTCACTTCTCTTAGCATGAGTTCACACAAGTCTTTTTTAAAATCAGCCTGCTTATTATTTCTTATAGAGTAGTAATATTCCATTACATTCACTTATTATAACTTCAGCAGCTATTTCCCAAAAGAAAGGCATCCACTCAATTTCCAGTTCCTTGATACAACAAAAAAGGGCTGCTAAAAACATTTTTGCATACATAGCCAGAAAACAAAAATAAAAAGAAAAAAAAGAAAGAAACGAAGTATCTTTCTTTTTCATAGCTGAGAAACTGAGAGAATCTGACATACATTTCCAGAGTCACTGTATCAGATGTTTTTGCTAAATTTTTTATCTTTGTCACAAAAGAGGAGTCAATCAGCAGGGAAAGAAATGCTATGTTTGTGAAGTAAAGATAAAATGAATAAAAAATATTTCTGTATTTTTAAAAGAATGACTTTTATTGACTCCATATTATCCTGGAAAAAAAAATAAACTCTTCTGTTTAGCATTTAAAACTCTTTCACATTCTGGATCTACATTACCTTTTTGGGATTATTTCAACAAAATTCACTCTTTCATATTCCTACTCCTCAATCTCCATATATTTCTACAGACTGAGATAGAAGATTCTTTTCTTCCCTCTTCCCAACTCATATCCAGATAGCACAACTGCCTTACCTCTACTTGTCAGTCTCTATTTTCCATCAAGACCTGGAAAGAGCCTTACCAGATCTTTGAAATTGCAGGTGATCTCTGCTTCCTCCTCAAATTATCTTGTTATGTATACTTCATTGTTTTTGCATATTACATTTCTCCAGTAGGAGTAATAATAATAACAATAATAAAAACTAATAAACTGGCAGGAATAGGTCAACATTTTACATCACTTATGAAAATAAGCTGCAAACTGGACATGATTTAAAGGGTGACATCACAAATGAGAGATTAAAGAAATTACTTGTCAAATCTATGGATTAAGGATGAGCTCAAAACCAAACAAGAGATTAAACATGATCAAAGAAAGTAAAATGGACAATTTTGATTTCATAAAGTTAAAAGGGTTTTGTATAAACCAAATCAATGTACCTAAAATTAAAAGAGAAGCAAGGAAATGAGGGGAAAATATTTACAACAAATTTCTCTGATAAATTTCTCAGTTCCAAAATAAATAGGGACAAATTCAAATCTAAGAGTAAGAATTACTCCCCACTTATTAAACAGTCAAAAGCAGACAGTTTTCAAAGGAAAAAGTTCAAGCTATCAATAGTCAACACGAAAAAAAAATTGCTCCAAAATCACTAATAGTTAAAGAAGAGCAAATTAAAGTTCTGAAATTCTATCTCATATCCATTAAACTGGGAAAACTACTCCCTAAAATTACAAATGCTGTAATGGTATGAGAAAACAGATAGTGTGATATGTTATTGTTGGGACTGAACTGGTATGACCATTCTGGAAAGCAATTGGGAATTACGACTAAGTTATTAAACTGTGTCTATCTTTTGACTCAAAGATAACACAACTGTAATCCAAGATCAAAAAAAAAGCAGCAAAATTTCCCACGTGAACAAAAATATTAAAAGCAGCCCCTTTTTTTCTGTAAGTATTAAGGGAGTTCTCACTTGTGAAAAAAGGCTAAAGAATTATGTTCTGTGAATATGATGAATATGATCGAAGAAATGATGGAGGAAGACAGTTCCAAAAAAACCTAAGAAGGCCTGTACATACTGGTTCAGAATAAAGTGAAAAGAATCAAGAAGACAATTTGTGGAATTACAACAACATTGTAAAGACAAATAAATTTGAAAGACTTAACAACTCTAAATAAAACATGATAGCCACCACTTAAATAAGTGGTGGATATCTTGTTTTGTTTTGCTTGATTATGCAAGGATTTTGTTTTTCTTTCTTTTTCAGCTAGGGGATGTAGAGTGAGAAGCATATTTTTACTTTTTTTTTTTTTTTAATAAAATAGAGTACTTTTAAACTTGCTGAGCATTTTTTATATTATCTTATTTACTCACAGTAACCTCATGATGTGACTAGTTTTCATTTCCCCATTTTACGGATGAGAAAACTGAGGATGAGAGATTGAATGACTTGCTAAAAGTCACAGATCTGTAATGTCTCTGAGGTAAGGTTCAAACTCAGATCTTTCTTGACAGAAAGTCCAGCACTCTATCCACTATACATCCTAGCTGTCTAATAGATAAGCAATCTGTATCTCTCTTCATATGCCTGAACATAGCTCAGTGCCTTTCAAAGTAACGGATTTTTAATAAATACGTGTTAGATTGAGTTGACTGCCGTTATTTCTTTATCTTTTCCTATCCCCAAACTCTCAAACCATTTACCTTTAGATAAATATTTTTTCTTCTTTTTAAATTCTTTGTTATAGGAGAAGTTTTCTGGGAGGAGAAGGGTGAGGGAATTTTTAGGAAATTTAAGTGATGCAAAAACAGAAGGTATCAATAACATTTTGTTTTTAATAACAAAAAAGAAGGGTGGGGGGAACTAGGTACATTTCACAACTATGGGCAGTCAAAGAATTAATAACCAAACAAGTGATTAAGGTAAACAAAAAAAGTTAAAAAGATAATTCAAATTTTTAAATTTTACCCAAATAAAATCAATTAGAGGTAGGATGAAGGAAGTCATCAAATGGGGAAAAAAGTTTTGTCTTTAATATCTCTAAGAAGCATCTCATATCTAAAGCATATACAAGTAATACAAATATTGAATAACAAAAGCTATTTTCCAATGGAGAGGTCAAAGACTAAGGATAAATAGTTCTTTTTTTTTTTTTAGAATAAATAATTCTTTAAAAAATTGCAAATTATTAACAATCATATAAAAGATTGCTTCAAATCATTAATAAGAAAAATGAATATCAAGACAATTGTAAAATTTTATCTCATATCCAGAAAATTTGCAAAGATGACAAAAGAAAATTACCAATGTCAGAAGGGCTGCAGAATGACAGGTAGCCGAACACACTGTTTAAAATACATTCTTAATCACACTTTGCTAATAATTATTTAGTATATTAAAATTAACTATGTATAGGAAATCATACAAATAGCTCACCATGGCAAGCACTTCTCCAAAGTGACCCACATCCATGAATTATCAATAACAATTTACCAATACCAAATTACAAATACCAACATTTAGGCAGATCACTCAAGATAATTTCAGCTTAGCATCCCTAGTTCTTACTCCAAGAAAGCTCACACCTTGCTTTATAATAGTTCACTTCCCACTACCCACCTCCAGAGATTCCCCTCTGGCTTACTTTTCTGGCTTCTTTACTCAAAATTAACTATCATGTCCTCCCTATATCTTTTTCTTCTCCAAATTAACACCTATTATCTTCTTCAATGAATTGTATCTTATCATCCTGTTTGTTTTCTCTGGATATTATCAAGTTATCGAAGTCCTTCTATAAATAAGCATAGTATTTGAGATATGATTTAACCAGAGAAGAACATTTTGATATCACCACCTCCCTAGGTCATGATTCTCATAACAAAACTTTAAATGATACCACCTTTCTTAGCTGCCATTTCACACTCCTGATTCTTAATGAGCTTAGAATTCACTAAAATTTCAAACTCCTTTTTAGGTGAACTGAATTTCAAATAATATCCTCTTCAAGGCACAGCTAGATGGTACAGTAGATAGAGTGAGTTCCCTGTAGTCGGGAAGACTCATCTTCTGAGTTCAAATATGGCCTCAGAAACTTATTAGTTGTGTGTCTCAGGGGAAAAAAGATCACTTGACCCCATTTGCCTCTGTTTCTCCATCAGTAAAATGGTCAAGAACTCCAGTTTCTCTGCCAAGAAAACCTCAAATGTGTCACAAAGTCAGACAAAACTGAAACAAAGGAACAAAAAATTGCCCTTCAAATCTTAAGCCTCTATTCTTTTGCTTTTAAAATTTTTCTATGTTGTTGTTTGCTAAAAACACACTAACACATTGATGAAAAAAATTAAAGTAACTAATGAAGTAATTGATGCTACATCTACAGAGTAGATCATCATTTCTCTGATCCTTCTTAGTCCCAAATAGCATTAAGACACAGTCAGACCAACAGGATGATTTCAGAAAGGCCTGGAGAGACTTACACGAACTGATGCTGAGTGAAATGAGCAGGACCAGGAGATCATTATATACTTCAACAACAATACTAGATGATGACCAGTTCTGATGGATCAGGCCATCCTCAGCAACGAGATCAACCAAATCATTTCTAATGGAGCAGTAATGAACTGAACTAGCTATACCCAGAAAAAGAACTCTGGGAGATGACTAAAAACCATTACATTGAATTCCCAATCCCTATATTTATGCACACCTGCATCTTTGATTTCCTTCACAAGCTAATTGTACAATAATTCAGAGTCTGATTCTTTTTGTACAGCAAAATAATGTTTTGGTCATGTATACTTATTGTGTATCTAAGTTATATTTTAATATATTTAACATCTACTAGTCATATCCTGCCATTTAGGGGAGAGGGTGGGGGGGGGGGTAAGAGGTGAAAAATTGGAACAAGAGGTTTGGCAATTGTTAATGCTGTAAAGTTACCCATGTATATATCCTGTAAATAAAAGGCTATTAAATTAAAAAAAAATATATATATATATATATATATATATATAAAGCAAATGATATCAATTAAAAATGATTTAAAAAAAAAAAAAAGACCCAGTCAGAGACTACATATAAAACCACAAGAAAAAAAAAAAAAAAAACTACTTGCTATTCAAACTCCTACGTGACAACCAGCCCAGAAGTGCAACAGTCAATATATATCACAATAATACACAATACTATTAGTATACATAATATCAGTAAAGACAAAAAGAAAAAAAAAAAAACACTGGAACCACAACCTGCACTCAGAATTCTTAAAAGTCTTTCCTGACAATAATTTTTCTACTTTCAGAAGGGCTGACAGACCAAGGTATACCAGCACTTAAGGAAATGTAACTTTAGCTTAAATACCTGATCCTGATCTACGTTATCTCTGAATAGAGTTTCTACTGCTCAGTTCCACCTAAATTAATCAGTAAAATTGGTCTGTAGTTTGAAGGTAAAAATTATTGAACTTTTCACTTAAAATGCCATATAACATTTTGCTCCAAATGGATTATGTAATTCAAATGTCATATCACAAAAAACTACAAAAGGTACCTTTCAAACTACTGTTAGGAAAAAGGGAGATTAATACCAAACAACTAAACAAAGGTTTAAAAAAAAATGGACATTTTATAATTACATAAATTTGGAAAACTGCATAGCTAAATTAATGCCATGAGAAATAGATAAGAAACAGTTAATTGGGCAAAAATCTTTGAAATAAAATGCTCTGTTAAAGATGTGATATTTATAATAAAAGGAATTAATAAGTATATAAGAACAAAAGTTACTGTTTCCTGAAAAATAAATGAGCAAAAATATGAACAGGCAATTTTAAAAAGAAAGAAATGCAAGCTATCAATAACTGTATGGAAGAATGTTCCAAATTAGTACAAAATAATCAAAAAGCATTTATTAGTCACTTATATCATTCTAGGCACTTAACAAAAATCTTTACTTTTAGAAACTAACATTCTAGTGGGGAAGGTAGCATGAAATAATATACACATAAAATAAAGAGAGCAGACAGGAAATAATCTCAGAGAGGAAGGTACTAGCAATTCATGAACCAAAACAAAAAGTTAAGAGGTGAAAATGAGGAAAGGAATTTTAGGCATAAGGGACAACCAAAGAAAATGAGCTAGGAGATAGAATGCTTCCTGCTAGGAATAAGGGGCCAGAAGACACATAGTTTGGGAGACTGGTAATAGGAAGAATGGCATTTTTCTCCATAATTATAAAGATGTCAGTAAGACATTGACTGGATGAGGGATAAGGGGAGTGGAAAAAGTGGGTAGAGGGAATGAATTATATTTTAGACATGTTGACTTAATAATATAAATGGGACATCCAGTTCTAGATGTCCAATCAGAAGATGGAGATACAAACCTGGAGATCAGGATAGAAGTTGGATAAATATATCTCAAATTCATTTGCATAGCAATGATAATTTAATCTATGGGACCAGATAAGATCAAGCAAAGTAGTAAGGTGGAAGAAGAAAAGAAGCAGGCTTATCCATGATCTGAACAAAAATCTACTAAAGGAGCCTGAGAAAAAACAGTTAGCTAGGTAGGCTAACCAGGAGTAATGTCATGAAAACTTACTCAGTGAGAAGAATAACATGAAGAGGATGACTGACAATGCCAAAGACTACAAAAATCAAGGACAAAAACTGAGAAAAGATGAATAGATTTGGCAATTTAGAGATCATTATTAATTTTGGAGAGAGGAGTTTCAATAGAATAGCTGGAAGCCAGACTAAAAAAGTTAATAGTAGAATGAGAGGAAAGAAAATGGAGTCATTGATTGTAGATAGAAAGCATCCTCAATGAATTTAATTATGAAAGAGTAGAGATATAGGACAACAGCTAATGGAGATGGATCAAATAAAGGTTTTTTGAGAACTGGGAGACATGGGTTTGTTTATAGGTAGTAGAAAGGGAAAGACTGAAAATTAGTGAGAAGGTGACAGTGGTGGAGGAAACAATATGTTGGAGAAAAAATTTTTTAAATTATTCTTAGTGAAAAATCTGGAGGCAGAAATGACCTGAATTTGTTCAAAAGGACAAAAATGGTCATCTGGATAGGGAAAAGTCAAAGTCATTGGTTTTTTAAAAATCATTGAATCATAGTCATCTAATCTAATGCTTTTATTTAATAGACAAGAAAAATGAGATCGAGAGACAAGCTAAATAAAGCAGGGGTTCTTAATCTCTGTCAATCTGTTGAAGCCTTTGGACTTTTCAAAGAGAAAAACTATTTAGAAAAACAATTCAATGCAGCCGTTATTTAAGAACTAAAATAAAAACAAAAAGATTTCAGAAGCTTAGATTAAGAATATATGGCAAAGTGATTTGCCTATGGGCATAAAAATATTAAGTGGTGGACCAAAGCAATTTTATTTTAGGAGCTGCAGAAGCTTCTCCAGGACCACTGTTTTGTAGAAGAAATTCAGAATACTACAACTCAGACCAGCCACCACTATGGGATGGCCAAGTTTTTTGTTTTTTGTTTTGGCTGAGGCAACTGGGGTTAAGTGATTTGCCCCAAGTCACACAGTTAGGAAGTGTTAAGTATCTGAGGCCACATTAGAAACTCAGATCCTCTGATTTCAGGCCAAGTCTTGAAGCCCTGTAGGTGCTACATTTTTGCCCTTCACTGTATAGCTCTAAAAGTCATCAAGGAAAGGATCTGAACATGGGCCAGAGAATAATAAGATCTCTCTAAAATGGATCACTGTAGTGACAGAACTCTGAAAGGATGTACTTGAGTTTAAGACAATAGGGTGCTTGTAGTTAAGTACCTACTCTGTGTCAGATGGTGGTTCTCTAAGCACATACTTGATGTAATGTAATGATGTGGTCAAACTAGTTAGTGTTTAATTAGGGTAATGTTATGATGTGATGTTCTACAGCTCAGTGTGATGTCATAATGTAGTCATGCTGGGGTATTTAAGGGAGTCCCAGAGAGAGAAGGCTCTCTTGGTCGCAGAGATCTCAGCCACAGAGAAGACTTCAGGCTTCACACTCCAGAGTCCAGACTCCATCTTTGACCAGTCACATGGTGGCTACTCTCCTGCCTCCTTCACTTCACTCCCCAACTAAGCCCAAGGCCTACCAGAGAGCTAGGCCAGACATTACAGATCAGTAAGCATGAATAAAAATCCTACAGGTTCTTGGATAACATCTCCACTTTCATCAGGAAAAAATAGAACTTGATGCCTCAAGAAGGCTCTAAAGTAAGATAGAATTGGAACATGTCCTTGCTCTTACAATAACACAAAAGCAATGAACTGATCCTACAAATACCTACAAAGGTATTTAAGCTCCCTCACATATTCAATGACTCTCATTTTGAAGTATGCCTTCCACAGTACTAAATATAGAAGTGTTCTTAATAAATAGCAAATGATAATATCAAGATATATTTATCCAAGCACTGATTACAGAAATAATAATATGAAATATTCAACAAATACAAACTGGTACAATGAAATGGGCATTGTAAATAGAATACTGGACTCAAGAGTTGGGAAAACCTGTATTTAAATCCTGCTCGACAAACTTACTCTCTATGTGATCCTGGACAAGTCACTAAAACTCTTATAATGAGATACTATGCTATATTAATCTCGAAGTGTTCTAAAGAACAAATGAGTCATGGCTATACAAAAACCTTAAAATGCATGTAAACCACAGAAGTTCTATTATCATTCAAATAAAATCAAAATTGAATCAACAATCAAATAATTATAAATAATTAACTTACCAGTCACCTGAAGCTGTGATCTTCCATTATGGTTATTACTAGTATCAGACCGTGGTGAAGCTGTGGCCATTTCCTAGTATTCAGTTTTAGCCTATATTTTTTTAAAAGAAAGAGAATATATTCATTTTCATAAAATATGTATTGGATTAAGATTAAACTTTTCACAAATTATTTGAACCCTTTGAAGTTAGACTAAGCTAAGAATTCATACTTAAAACAATAGTTTTTTTTTTCCAGACATGAATAAGAAATATACATTCCTGATAAAATAAAAATTCAAATAGGATCATAAATTTAAAGTTCGAAGGTGCATTTCAGTTTGTCTAGTTCAACTTTTCTATTTTACAGATGAGGAATTATGTTTTCAAAGAAGTTAAAATGGATTTTAAAGGTTACACAGGGAATAGGTAGCAGAGCCAGTATTTTAAATGAGTTCCTCTAGCTTATGTTTGAAAATTTAACACTTTTCACTGTAACACACTATCTCCATGTCTCTATTCACCAATATTCTGTATCACCTAAAAAACAAGAAACCTAAGATCATTAAGAAAATAATCTCAGATAACTGCTCATGAACTTAAAATAGAGCAGAGATGAGAAGCAAGGACCACAAATGCCCCTAAACGATGCCATCTACTTTTCCCTCACATCAAAAGATGGAGACGACTGAGGTTTCAAAATGGGAGAACCCCAAATTTATTAGCAAAATAACTACTATGTGGCCTGTAGTCTATTTATCAGATTAATCAAAACTGTTACGTCTGTGCACTTGCAGAACCTTTAACTAATGAAATTTTTGGAGCACAATGAAGCATTCTGTAAATGATTCTAATCTATTAATCATATAATAAAGAGGAGCTTTTTTCGGTTGGCTTCATAGTCAGAATGGGGGTACATTCAAGGAGTAGTAGTTGACAAGAGCCTACCCTTTACTATTTTGCCTGAATAATTTTAATTTTGCTCTAATCTTCATATTAATAATTCTGTGAATGTTTCAAGTATATTTCTTATAAACAACGTATTGTTGGATTTCATGTTCAAAGCTTTCACTATATTTTTCTATTTTGTAGGTGAATGCATTCTTTTCAAATTTATATACAGGACTATTAATTGTGTATCCTCGAATTTTTTCTCTTTTGCTCTTAGACCCTCTCTGCAAAGAAAGAGGTGGAGAAAAGCAATTGATAAGCATTAATAGTGTACATTTCAAATGTTTGGTTCCTATAACTTTGCCTCTCCACTAATATTAAATATTAATCTTTAGTTCTCATGCTTTTTTTCTCCTTTTATAACACCTCTTTGGTAATTTAGCCTTTGAAATTTACAGTGCCAGAAGTTTTACTACTGAAAATTGCCTGCCATTATCTTCTTAAACCTTTAGCTTTCTGTAGTACATTATTTCATTGCTGAGTTCAATGTATGTCTATACAATAAAACTGTGTATTCAGCCCTATTTTGGGCAATGAAGATGATTCTAAGATGCTGACTTTTTGTATATTCTTTTTCTGCACACTACACACTAATTATTAAAAATAATAAATTTGCTTTGGGGTTTGGTTTTATTGCAGGCTTTACTATAACCTAAATATTATAATCTTAATAGCACATATGAAAAAAAGGGAACAGGAAATAGGCTAGTCAATTATGTTGCTGTCTAAGCCTCTGCCTGGTTTTCAAAGGCAATTGATAGGTGGGGCTGGATTCTAATCATGACATCTTGAACAAAATATTATATTTTCCAGTGGATCAGAAAGCAACTTTGTAGTCAAGCAAAGTTGAATTAAAGCAATGAGTTGTTTAAAGTTTGATACAGAGAGATTTCTGAGTCACACGTGAACAAAATGGGAGTCCTAGAAATTTTCTCTGATGCAATAAAATGATACCTAATTTGATTCCATTAAACATTCCTTCACTATAATCTATCATGATATCAATAGCAAGGCTACACACAACAGAACCAAGGAACCAACCTATGAGTTTGCAATAAAACCAACCCTCCATAGTCTGATTGCTCTTCTTCCTCTTTCTAGGATTATACAGATCTGTGCTCTAGACTGAAGAAGTTTGCTGCAACTTGGATGGGAATCATCATAGCAAGGTTTTGTGCTATAAATATTTCGTTGGTGCTATTTCTGCAATAGAGCAGAGGAACAGAGCAAACTGGACAGGACATGTGTCTGGGTTTGATATAGAGCTCAATTACACTCCCATTCCCAGAATCAAAATGACAGTAATCATACTAAGCTGCAATAGCACCAATGTAACAGTGGTAGGAAGTTCTTGGCTAAAGAAATGGAAAAGAATGGAAAAGATATTTTATGGGAAGATGGTTATGCAGTACTCTACTAAGCCTGAAGGGAAGAGTTTGGCATCACTTATAGCCAGTTCTGTACCCACAAAAGTTGCTTGGAGAAAAAAATATAGATTACTACACCACGAACTGCCCAGCATAGGAAGAGGCTACACCTTTTTGAGATCCAGTCTCTAGGGAAATAGTGACTTTAAGTGGGAAGGGAGACAGAAAGTTAGTAATAAGGGAATATAAAGGATTAAAATGACCAACAACTTCTGGAAAAAGAGACCTCAAATTAAACATAAGCAGATCAATCAATAGAGAAAATATGAACTGTAGAAGAAAATAGGCCTTTCAGATGTAGTAAACAAGCTAAGAAATCTATGAATAAATACTGCAAAATAAAGAAAAATATTCACTACTTGATGAGACAAGATTCTATAGTCCTTTGTGGAATCAAAGAAAACATGGAATTACAATACTTTCTTTCAGAGTGGTTTAAAAGAGAAATGAGAATTTTAAAAGGCTAATTTATGGTCTGCACAGACCATGTCAGTTATTTTTACTGACAGAATAGAAAAAAATTATCTACAAAGGCACCTAGGTGATACAGTGAATAGACTACTATATCTAGAATCAAGAACTCATCTTTCTGAGCTCAAATCCTGCCTTAGACACTTATAAACTGTAAGCTTGGGCAAATCATTTAATCCTATATATCTCATTTTAAAAATTAACTGGAGAAGGAAACAAGAAAACACTACAGTATTTTTTCCAAGAAAACCCCAAATGAGATCATAAAGAGTTGGCCATGACTGAAAAATGACTAAATGGAAAGCCTCATCCAAAAAGCAAAAAAGAGAATACATTGGGAATTCATGAATACAGAAATAAAGAATAATCTAGAAGATGAGAAACAAAAAAACAGTGACATTCAAAGAAAGTATAACTCTATCCATAAACAAAACATATTGTTCTGGAAGACAAATAAAAAGATTAGAGATCTCCTAAAAGAAAATGTCAGAACACTTGGATAGAGCACCAGCCCTGAAGTCAGGATGAGCTGAGTTCAAATCAGACCTCAGACACTTAACACTTCCTAGCTGTGTGACCCTGGTCAAATCACTTAACCCCAATTACCTCAACAAAAACACAAACAAAAAAACCCAGAACACCATAATGCAAAAAATAATACAAAAAAACCCCACAAACTGCCCAGAACTTCTAAAGGTAGAAAATAAAATGCCTATTTAAAGAACCATAGATTGCTTTCCCTTCCAGAAAAATACAAAATGCTGCAAACTCCCAAACACATAGCGGTTAAATTTGACAACTCAATTCAAAAACAACAAATTCTAGAAGTAATCAGGAGAAAGATCATCAAATACAAAGGAAAATCCATTAGAATAAATAAGACTATCATGGACTATTTATAACATAAGACTAGAAAACATAGGATAATATGTTACAGAGAGCAACAAAATTCAGGATTCAGCCCAAAATTACCTATCCTGTAAAACTAAATTTGACCAAAAAATTTTTTTTGAAAAGAAAAAGAGACATGAAAAAATAATTTGCTTCTTAAATACCCTAAATAACAAAAATGAAAGTGGAGTGAATATATGCAACCATCTACAGAATACTATCTAAAGACAGTAAAAGAGTGACAACAAAGAGTTTTCTTTTTAAATGTAAAGAAGGCCTGAAGACTGGAAATCACACAGAGGAGAGATCTAAGGAATTATGGACAGAACTTTTTATATGCGATTGATATTTTTTGCATAAACTACATTACAAAATGAGAGGGTTAATGAAAGAGAAGAAGGGGAGGTAAGGAGAAAAGAAGAGTGTGGGACATGCCTAGGTTAGATCAAAGCCCAACAATGAAAGGAAGGTGATTCTTATGGTCTCTTAGGAATCACCAATAGGTGATTGGGAGAAAAGAAGAGACGGAGTGAAAATGAAGAGGAAAGAGGAAAGCCCTGTTTGGGTGCTGGTAAGAATTGCAGTAATGAATGCTCCTATGTGTAAAGAGCAATCTTCTATGAAGGGAAATGAGGATATCGTACTGGTTGGGATTTGGGAGATTAGGTGCTTGAAAAGACCACTTACCCTACCAAGGAGGAGAGGTGGAATTTTGGGGGGTAACTGATATCTAGTGGAATGGAAGGTTACAGATCAATTTCCTAATTGTTGAGGCAATTAATGAAAGAAGATAAGTTAGAAAGTGGAGATCAACAATCAACTGCATAATCAGAGACTTGGGCCGGGAAGGAGTTAGTCCTCCCATGGGACAATGTCCTCTCTATCACACATGAAGAATAGCAATGTTCTAGGATGAGGGCACAATAGAAAATGGGAATTAAAGGGGGAAGCTTTCTGCACTAGTGGCTTGAGCTCAGAATGAATACCTCATAAGTTCTGATTCTATGAGGAATAAATACAAAGAATAGAAAGGAACTAGTCTTGAAAGTAATGGAATGTTGTAGTAGTTCAGTCATGTCCAACTCTGCATGATATCATTTGGAATTTTCTTGCAGAGACAATGGAGTGGGTTGCCATTTTCTTCTCCAGATCATTTTACAGATAAGGGAACTGAGACCAACAGGGTTAAGTGGTTTACCTGGGATCATCCAACTAGTCTAAATTTGAACTCAGGAAGACGAATCTTCCTGACTCCAGGTCTGGCACTCTAACCACTGTGCCAACTGACTGACCCTAGAAAAAGGATGGAAAATACAAAATTTTAAAAATTAATGACCAGGACAAGCTGAAGGGAAAAAAGGTCACCTTTAAAAAGATTAGCTAAAGTAACTTAAGAGATATGTGGTTACAATAGAAAGGGAAAATAATTAAAAACAAACAGTATTAGAGACAAATAAAAGAAAATGTAAGCATATATCGTTAAACAGGAATGAATTATACAATACAACAAAACAAAAAGATTGACAGAGCTGTTAAGAAAGCAAAACTCTACAGTCTGTTGCTTATGAGAAACACATTTAAAAACAAAAACATATGAACAATAAAACTGAGGGAATAAAAGAAAAAAATTTACCATATCAGGTAAACGTAAAAAAAGGAGTTGCAATCATGGCATCTGACAAAGTGAAAGCAAACATTAAAAAAAAAGAGATAAACTACACTGTAATAAAAAGAAGCAGACAATAAATTAATACCAGTAATAAATGTATATACTTCCAATAGCCTAGCATCCAAATTCATATTAAAAAAAAAAAAAAAAGAAGTAACTCAATAGTGACAAGAGACTGTAATATCCTTCTTTCAAAGCAGTAAAGTAGATAGAATACTGGGTCTTAAATCAGAAAGGTTCATCTTTCCAAGTTCTAATTTGGCCTCAGACTCAACTAACTATGTGATCCTGGGCAAGTCATTTAACCCTGTTTGCCTCAGTAAACGAGGTGGAGAAGGAAATGGCAAATCACTCCAGTATCTTTGCCAAGAAAATCCCAAAAGTAGTCATAAAAAATTGTACCTGAGTGAAGCTACTGAACAACAATAGAAAGATAAAAGGAAAAATACAGAACTAAACAAATTATAGGAGAATTTAGAGTTAAAAGACTTTAGGGTGTTTTCTAAATGGGAGAGCAAAAGAAGATACATTTTTATCAGCACCACACGAAACTTTTATAAAAAACTGATCATCAATTAGAGCACATATTAAAAATAAATGTAAAAAAGCAAAAATAGTTAACACAATTCTTTACAAACCATAACAATAAAGTCATTGGTTCAGGGACAGCAAAAGAAAAAAATTTTGACACAATTCCAAACAGAAACTTAACAATTAAATCCTAAATAATGAAGTGAAAGGAAAATCATAGAAACATTTATTATATGAAAAAAAAATTAGAATGATGAAATAACATACCAAAATGTCTGGGGTGCTGCTAAAGTAGTCCTCAGGGGAGAAATCATATCCCTACAAACATACATTAACAAAATGGAAAATGAGGATTAATGAACTGAATATGCATTTTTAAAAATTAGAAGACCAATAAATAATAAAAACTAAAGCACAAAAGTAGAGATGTTAAAAATTAGAAAAACAGACTAAAAAAATTCCATCAAAATGGCAAATAAAACAAAAAGCTGGTTCTTTAAAGACTAATAAAATCAATAATCTTTAGTTAATTTAATTACATAGAAGAGTAGAAAATCAAATAACTAAAATGGCAAAAGTGACCATTTAGCAAGGTGAAATCCTAACAAAACCAGAAGAAAAAAAAATTATGTTCTACACAACTAAAAACATATGCACTCACAAAATAGAGGATTGAGTCTTCATTTAGTTTCAGAGAAGTATGTGGAATTGTAAAGTAAAGGGAAAAAACATCCGATTCTAATAGATTTTTTAAAATATCAAAAATTTAAAGAATAATTAGTACCCGTGATTCATAAATTAATCTCAAAAACTGAGAATAAAGCTCCACATTATTTTTTTAATGCAATATATTGGCCCAATACTTAAACCAGAGAAGAATAAAACAAAGAAGAAAGTATGGGCCAATATCATTTAATGAATGACTCAAAAATTTTAAGCAAAATACTATTAAGTAGACTATAGCAATTTTTCTAATAAATCATTAATTTTGAACAAGTTTGATTTATTTTAAGGAAGAAAGGATGGTTCCACATTAGGAAAACAATTAACATAATCCTATTAAAAATCAAAACTTACCAAACCACAGGATTATCTCAATATAAAAAAAGTCCTTAGCAAAATACAATATTCATTGTTTGTGGCAGCCCTCTTTGTAGTGGCCAGAAACTGGAAACTGAGTGTATGCCCATCAATTAGAGAATGGCTGAATAAATTGAGGTATATGAATAATATGGAATATTATTGTTCAGTAAGAAACGACCAACAGGATGATTTCAGAAAGGCCTGGAGAGACTTACATGAACTGATGCTGAGTGAAATGAGCAGGACCAGGAGATCATTATATACTTCAACAACAACACTATATGATGATCAATTCTGATGAATCTGGCCATCTTCAGCAATAAGATGAACCAAATCAGTTCTAATGGAGCAGTAATGAACTGAACCAGCTACACCCAGCGAAAGAACTCTAGGAGATGACTAAGAACCATTACATTGAATTCCCAATCCCTATATTTCTGCCCGCCTGCATTTTTTGATTTCCTTCATAGGCTAATTGTACAATATTTAGGAGTCCGATTCTTTTTGTACAGCAAAATACTGGTTTGGACATGTATACTTATTTTGTATTTAATTTAGACTCTAATATATTTAACATGTATTGGTCATCCTGCCATCTAGGGGAGGGGGTGGAGGGAAGGAGGAGAAAAATTGGAACAAAAGGTTTGGCAATTGTCAATGCTGTAAAATCATCCATGCATATATAACTTGTAAATAAAAAGCTATTTAAAAAAATTCAACATTCATTTGTGCTACAAACAAAAACAAAAACCTGTACAAATTATAGAAATTGAGGAACCTTTTTAAAATATCATGAAAAAATCTATTTAAAACCAAAAGCATCATGTGCAATAAGGATGTACTAGAATCTTTTCAAATAAATTTAGAATAAAACAAGGATGGCTAGTTACCCCGCTATTATTTTTATATTGTTTTGCACTAGGATAAGAAATAGAAATTAAAGGCATAAAGACAGGAAAAGAGGAAGTAAAACTATATCTGTTGATAATTACTTGGAAAATCCTGTTGAATCAACAAAGATGCTAAAAGTTAGACAATAAATAATAGCACAATTGCAGGCTACAAAATATTTTATCACAAATCAACAAGATTTCTATATAATGACAGCAAAACACTTAAAATAAAAATGGAATGGGAAATCCCACTGCAAACAACTATGAAATACAGAAAAATTTGGGGATCAATCAACCAAAGACCTCAAAAAATTTGTACAGATTCAATTACAAAGTGGTCCTTATAGAAATAATGAACTTAAACAATGGAAGAGACTTTAGTGCTCAAAGATAGGCTGTGCCAAATAATAAAAATGCATATATTACCAAAGATAATTTATTGTTCTAATGTTGTAGCAAGTACCAATGGTATATTTTTTAAATCTGATAAAAATATCAAAAAGCATTTAGAAGAAGCAAAAGCTCTAAAACATTAGATGAAATGATGAAAAAAAGTAAGGATGAAAAGGGTAAAAATGGCAAGGTGATTTCTTTTGATATGTGTGTAAATTGGGTTTAAGTGAGGCAAAATTGCATTGTCAGTCTCACTCTTTTCCAGAGTCACCAATGTCCAGTAGCAGGACAAATCAAGAAGACTGGTCATGACTCAAGATGCAGTGGATGATACTGGCATCTCTGATGTTTGACCAAGATCTAAGTGCTCTACAACATCTGCTTCAACTGTCTTCATGGCTATTGGAACAAATTGTTCTCATCTGCCCATTCCATCGGGGAGGTCCATTATATGCCTGTAAAACCTGGACAGTGATGGTATAACATCACCATACCAGGAAAACAAATTGCTTCCATTTGAAATTTTCTCAGGAAGATTCTCAAGATCACCTGACAAGATAAGATACCAGCCAATGAAATTCTTCTTCAAACTAAACTGCCAAGCATTCCATCTCTATTGCTGAGAGAGTTGAGCTGGTCACATTGTTCAAATGACAAACATAACACTTGCCAGAAACACTATTTTATGGAGAAATCCCACAGGACAAGCACTCACAAAATAGTCAGAAAAAGTGACACAAGGACACTTCTCAAGATCTCTGAAGAACATTAGAACTGACTGTATGACACTGGCACAGGACCACCCAGCATAGCATGCCCTCACCAGAGAAGATGTTTGCTCTATGAGCAAAGCAAAATTGAATTAGTTGAGAAAAAAGGCAAGATGGGTAAAATTAAGAGTCCACCCCAGATATTCATAAGGACTTTTTGTGTCCAACCTGTGGCAGAGCATTCTGAGCTTATAATTAGTCTGATCAGCCACAGTTAAAAACACTGTAACTCAACACTAACACAGTGCTGTGATCTTGGTGTCTTCAAGAAAGAAGGACAACCAAATAAATAGGTAACCTTAATATTAAAGAACATACTATTTAAAAAATGAGAAGTTATATATCTCTCATCTCACAACTATAGGAGATATATTCTTAACTAAGCAAAATAGAATAAACTGCAAATGATTAAAGAGATAATTGATTACCAAAATTGGAAAGCTTCTGCCAAAAAATCAAACTAGGATAAGGGGAAAAATTTTGCATCAAGTTTCTCTGATAAAAATTTGGTATTCAAGTTACATAAACAATTCAAATACATATAAGAATAAATCCCCAAAAGATACAAACAAGCAACTCTCAAAAGAATAGCAAAATATTTATAACTACCATTAAAGAATGCTCCAAAAACCCTAAGAGAAATGGTTTCAAAACAAACCCAAGGTTTTATCTCACATCCTGAAGATTAGCAAACATGACAAAAATGGCAAATGGCAATTATTAATGGCAATTAATTAATCAAGGTTTTGAGAACGTTAAGCACACTAATACAGTGGTGTAGCCATGAAATGATGCAATCTTTTTGGAAAACAATTTGGAATTATCTAAATAAAATGACAAAACTTTCCATAGTCCTTTAAACAAAAGTCTATCACAGGACTTATACACCAAGGAAACCATTGGTTAAGAATAAAGTTCCCACATATACCAAAATATTCATAACAGCACTTTATGTGATAACAAAGAATTGTTAAGCCCATCAATTGAAGAATGGCTAAACAAATTATGGTACATGATATAATGGAATTATTGTAATGTAAAAAGTGATATATGTGAATACAAAGAAGGATGGAAAGATTACATAAATCCATGTTAAGTGAAGTAATTAGGGCTGAGAATACAAGATGCACAATAATTACAACAATGTAAATGAAAAGAACAACCACATAGAAAAACATAAAAAGTAAACGTAACAAAATCATAAGAATCAATAAGACTTGAGAGAACAACCCTAATACCCCTTTCATGGAAGAAGGAGGCTCAGTTTTCAATGTATTCATCAGTGCTGATTTTCCCTCTCTTTTTGTCTTTAAAAAAATAATTTCTATGAAATGGCTACACTTGAACTCAGGTCTTCCTAATTCCTTGTCCAGCACTTAAGTCTACTGCATGATGAATAAAACAATCACTGCTTAAAAGCTTACACTGTAAAGAGATAGCAAGTTCATTTAAAAAGAAATACAGTATAACATTAAACAAATCAGTTAAATCTCAAGGTAGTTTATAGGGAGGAAGGCTACCAGCAGTTGGGAGGATCAAGAAAGTTTTCATATAGAAGATGATGTCTGAGCTGTATCCAAAAGGAAGAAAGAGATCAGGAAGCAAACAAAAGGAGGAAGTATATTTCAAGCATGGGAGATGGACAGCTAGATTGGATTATTGAGGAGGAAAAGGAAAATGGGAGAATAGTATTTAATGAAACTATAAAGACAGGCTGAGCTTCAAAGGCTTATTAGAGGAGGTTTTTGTTTTTGTTTATTTTAATTGTAAGTGTAACAGGAAACTACTGAAATCTTTGGTCTGGAACTTCTATGGTCAGATTTGTGCTTAAGGAAAATTAATGCAACTATGTATAGGATTGTACTAAAGTTAGAAAAAACTTTAAAGTTGGTAGATCAGTCTCAGATCTGTGTAGAAGGAATTTGTGGCCAAAGAACTACAAAATATTATGAAATGCAAAATGAATAATTTTGATTACATTAAATTAAAAAGGTTTTGTACAAACAAAACCAATTCAGTCACAATTAGAAGGGAAGCAGAAAACTAGGGGGAAAAAACTTATAACCAAGGATTATGATAAAGTCGCATTTCTAAAATATAGAATTGGCTAAAATTTTACAAATACCAACCATTCTCTGATAAATGGTCAAAGGATATGAAGAGTTTTCAGATGGAGAAATTAAAGTCATTTTTAATCATATGAAAAAAAGTTCTAAATCATTACTGATTAGAGAAATACAAATTAAGACAGCTCTAAGGTACCACTACATACCTGTCAGATTGGCTAAAATGACAGGAAAAAGAAATGTTGGAGGGGATGTGGGAAAACTAAGACACTAATACGTTATTGGTGGAATTGTGAACTGATCCAACCATTCTGGAGAGCAATTTTGGAACTATGCCCCAAAGACTACCAAACTGTACATATTCTTTGATCTAGCAGTATCTCTAGTGGGTCTGTATTCCAAAGAGATCATAAAAAGGAAAAAAGACACACATGTGCAAAAATGTTTATAGTGGCAAGGAACTGGAAACTGAGTGGACGTCCATCAATTAGGGAATGGCTGAATAAGTTATGATATATAAAAGCTATGGAATATTATTGTTCTATAAGAACCAATTAGCAAGATGATTTCAGAAAAGCCTGGACAAACTTAATATGAACTGATATTAAACAAAATGAATAGAACCAAGAGAATACTGTACACAGCAATAATAAGATTATGTGATGATTAACTGTGACGCACATGGCTCTATTCAACAATGAGGTCCCTATAAACTTATGATGGAGAGAACCATCTGCATCCAGAAAGAGGACTGTGGGGAATGAATTTGGATCACAACATATTATTTTCACTTTTTGTTGCTGTTTGCTTGCTTTTTTTCCTTTTTGATCTGGAATTTTCTTGTGCAGCAAGATAAATGTGGAAGAATTGCACATGATTAACCTATATTGGATTACAAGGGGAAGAGGGAAGAAGAAAATTTAGAACACAAGGTTTTGCAAGGGTGAATGATGAAAACTATCTTTACATGTATTTTGAAAATAAAAAGCTACTATTAAAAAAAATAAAGTCAGTAGGCCAATCTTAGTCTTATCTGTAATAATCTAGGCAAAAAGTAACAAAGGCCTGAATAAGAAAGGGTTCTCAAAAAAGACCAAAATGAGATCACTATGTTAACCAAGTTACAGGATGTTCAACTGTGGCTGATCAGATCAATATGAACTCGGAATGCTCTACTACAGGTCAATCACAAATAGTCCATGTGAATATTTTGGGTGGATTCTCTAAACATACGCATCTCACATTTCTTTTGAACTACTTCAATTCTGCTTTGTTCACAAAGTGCAGCAACTTCTCTGATGAGAGCACACCATGCTGGGTGGTCCAATATAAGTGCTTCTTGTATCATATGATCAGTTTCAAAGTTTACTTCATAGAGACATTGAGAGTGTCCAAATTCACTTTTTCTGAGCATCGAGTGAATGCTTGCCCTGTGTGAGTTTTCCAAAAAATATTTTGGCAAGTATACATTTAGCATTCAAACAATGTGGCCAGCCCAACACAGTTACATTCTCTGCAGTAGAATTGGGACATTTGGCAGTTTAGTTCGGGAAAGAACAGTATCTAATATCTTGCCCTGCGAGGTAATCTTCAGAATCTTCCTAAAACAATTCAAATGGAAGTGATTCAGTTTCTTGGCATAGCGCTGGTATATTGAGTACGTTTTAGAATCATACAACAATGAGGTCAGCACAATGGCTCTGTAAACTTTCAGTTTGGTAGTCAAACTAATACCTCTCTTCTCTCAAATTTTCCTTTGGAGCCTCCCAAACACTGAGCTAGCTCTGGCAAGGCATAAGTCAACTTCATTATCAATGCATCAACTTCATTATCAATGCATGCATCCCTGTTAAGTATACTGCCAAGATAAGTGAACTTTTATACAACATTCAAAACTTCTCCATTTGCTCTGATAATTTCACATATGGATGGGGTGATGCTGACTGATAAAGAAGCGGTGTTTTCTTGGTGTTGTTAGGCCAAAATTAGCACTAGAGGAAGAGAACCCCTCCATATTCAGCTTCAGAGGCTACAAGGAATACACAATTATCTGCAAATGCAAAATCACGGACCAATACTTCCCTCTACTTTAGTCTTGGCTTACAGTCTTTTCAAGTTGAAGAATTTACCATCAGTGCAGTAACTGACCTTGATGCCATGGTCATCTTCATTGAAGGTGTATAACAACATGGCTGAAAACATCATGCTAAAAGCATAGGTGTTAGATGAAAAACTGAAGAGGTCAAATTTGAGAAATATTGTCAAGGTAGTAACAGCAAGATCTGATAATTGCATGGACATGCAAGATGAAGTAAGACTGAGAAAAAAGTCCAGGATAATGCTGGTATTACTAAAATAAGACACTAGAGTCCTTAGTATTTAACATGGTGTATGGAATTTAGTAATTCCTTAATAAATGCTTGTTGACTACCTGCTTGAATGTACTGCTTTATTAATTAATGTATTTTTACTTTAGAAATCTTTATATTGCAAAGGTCTATCACTGTTGACTATTTATGGTGGTCATTTTATAAAATCCTCGGCATCTAAGTAAAGTGAGTAGAACCCAAGAGAACATGTACATGGCAACAAGATTATGTGATCATCAATTCTGATGGAAGTGGCTCTTTTCAACAATGAAGTGAATCGAGTTAATTACAACAGATTTGTGATGAAAAGAGTCATCTGCATCCAGAAAGAAGACTGTGGGAATCGATTGTAGATCATAATCAAAGTATTTTCACCTTTTTTGCTGGTGTTTCCTTGCCTTTTTTTTTCCTTTCTCATTTTTTTCCCTTTTTGATCTGATTTTTCTTGTGCAGCATGATAAATGTGGAAACTACATATAGAAGAATTATACATGTCTAACATACATTGGATTACTTGCTGTTGCAGAGAGGATGGAGTGAGAAAAATTTGAAACACAAGGTTTTGCAAGGGTGAATGGTGAAAACTATTTTTTGCATATATTTTGAAAATAAAAAGCTATAATTAAAAAACAACACCACCACCACAAAAAACCTAAGCATCAAGCCTAGGTAACCTTCTATTAGTATAATTGCTTTCTATATAAAAGTTATATTTAATTTACATGCTTTCTAAAATGTAAACTACCATATATGCAACTAAGTGATATTTATTTATTGCTGAGGCCACATTTGAACTCAGGTCCTCCTGACTTCAGGGCTGGTTCTCTATCCACTGTGCCACCTAGCTGTCCCTCTAAAAATCATTTTGAACAAAAGAAAACCTAAAAGCAAAGAATAAATAGATGGACAGTTTGGAACACAATATTTAGTTTTACTATAAAGGTTTTCTTGCAATAGAAATTTATTACTTTATATTTTAGAATCTGCTCTGATGTTCTGCTGTGCACATGGCAATTTTTTTCCTACTATGTATTTAAGTCTTAAGTTTTAAAAAACTGATAAGGTTCAAAAAATTCACTTTCAAATTTTAAAAAATTTGTTACATAATCAGAGCTACAACTGCTAAACTTTACCAATAATAGTAATAGTAAATGAAAAGAAATCTCTTATCTCCTAGTTTTTTTTTTTTTTTGTTTTGTTTTGTTTTAAATTAAATAACTTTTTATTGACAGAACCATGCTGGGGTAATTTTTTTACAACATTATCCCTTGCACTCACTTCTGTTCCGATTTTTCCCCTCCCTCCCTCCACCCTTTCCCTAAAGATGGCAAGCAGTCCTATACATGTTAAATAGATTACAGTAGATCTTGGATACAATATATGTGTGCAGAACCGAACAGTTTTCTTGTTGCTCAGGGAGAATTGGATTTAGAAGGTATAAATAACCTGGGAAGAAGAACAAAAATGCAAGCAGTTTACATTCATTTCCTAGTGTTCTTTCTTTGGGTGTAGCTGCTTCTGTCCATCCTTGATCAATTGAAACTAAGTTAGATCTTGTCTTTGTTGAAGAAATCCACTTCCATCAGAATACATCCTCATACAATATTGCTGTTGAGGTATATAATGATTTCCTGGTTCTGCTCATTTCGCTCAGCATCAGTTCATGTAAGTCTCGCCAATCCTCTCTGTATTCATCCTGCTGGTCATTTCTTACAGAACAATAATATTCCATAACATTCATATACCACAATTTACTCAACCATTCTCCAATTGATGGGCATCCATTCATTTTCCAGCTTCTGGCCACTACAAACAGGGCTGCCACAAACATTTTGGCACATACAGGTCCCTTTCCTTTTTTTAGTATCTCTTTGGGGTATAAGCCCAGTAAAGACACTGCTGGATTCAAAGGGTATGCACAATTTGATAACTTTTTGGGCATAGTTCCAAATTGCTCTCCAGAATGGCTGGATGTATTCACAATTCCACCAACAATGTATCAGTGTCCCTGTTTTCCCACATCCCCTCCAACATTCTGCATTATCTTTCCCTGTCATTCTGGCCAATCTGACAGGTGTACAGTGGTATCTCAGAGTTGTCTTAATTTGCATTTCTCTGATCAATAGTGATTTGGAACACTCTTTCATATGAGTAGTAATAGTTTTAATTTCATCATCTGAAAATTGTCTGTTCATATCCTTTGACCATTTATCAATTGGAGAATGGCTTGATTTCTTATAAATTAGAATCAATTCTCTATATATTTTGTAAATGAGTCCTTTATCAGAACCTTTGACTGTAAAAATATTTTCCTTCTAATCTTGCCTGCATTAGTTTTGTTTATACAAAAACTTTTCAATTTGATATAATCAAAATTTTCAATTTTATAGTGAATAGTGATTTCTAGTTCTTCTTTGGTCATAAATTCCTTCCTCTTCCACAGGTCTGAGAGGTAAACTATCCTATGCTCTTCCAATTTATTTATGATCTCATTCTTTATGCCTAGATCATGAACCCATTTTGACCTTATCTTGGTGTACAGTGTTAAGTGTGGGTCAATGCCTAGTTTCTGCCATTTATCTCCTAGTTTTTGACCAACAGATGCGACTATGTATCTCTCTTAGTCAAGTTCAATGGCTTCCTATTGCGTTTAAAACTGGCATTTAACTTCTACATGCCTGGAATGCATTTTCTCTTTACTTCCACACATCCCTGAATACCTCTGATACAGTTCAGAGACCATCTTCTACAAGTCTTTCTTACCCTTCTACCTGTTACTCAACTACTTTAATCGGTCAGTAAACAAGTATTGTCTACTATGTGCCAGGCACTATGCTAAGCACAAAAAGAAAGTAAAGACAGTCTCTATCCTCAAAAGGCTTACAAATCTAATAGGAAGAGATAACAAGGAAATATAACAAACAAGCTAAAAAGGAAATAATAATAGAGGGAAGACAATGAAATTAATTCAAGTCCAAAGAGGATATAACATACATATGCCCTAGGAGTATATAAATATATCTTCCCCTACAGGAAAATAGGAGGGGAATGGGATAAGGGAAGGGTGGAAGGGTAATGAAAAAAACCCAAAAAACATATTGGGGGAGAAAGTGGTCATTACTTAAACACTTTTTAGGAGGGACAGGGTAAAAAATAAGACAAAATAAATAGAGGAAAATATACTTAGTAATAGTAATTATTTTTTAACAAAATCTTTGAAGCAAGTTTCTGATAAGTTTTCATTTTTCAAAAACGGGGGGGGGGGGGGGGGGGGAGGGAATCAAATTTATAAAAAATAAGAGCCATGTCCCAATTGATAAATAATCAGGGCCCAAAGGACTATAAATTCATGCATATCCTTTGATATAACAGCACCACTATTTGGTATGAATGTCAAAAGAGATTCAGAGGATTTATATATATGTGCAAAAAAATATTTATAGCACCTCTCTTTCTCAGGGGAAAAAAATTGGAAATTGAGAGTGACGAGGGGAGCCCTTCTCTTTCTCTCTCTCTGACTTTGGGAATGAGCCATGAGGTAAAGCACTTGAAGCTCCTGAGACTACCCGAGGGAATCAGATAAAGTGGTTTAAATGGTGGGGCAGGTTAAGTCCTGAGCTAAAGAATTCCAACCCTATTCAACTGAAGATCTATTCAATTCAGTTCAAGTTGTACCCAGCCCCATTAAGGGCAATTCCCAGCTTCCAAGCCAAGGCTTATAAAAGAGCCAATCTAAAACCCTCTGTTTGCAAAAGTCCTAACATGCCATGCCATGCTATGCCAAGGACATCTCTGCCCGCTGGAATAATATTCTCTTCCAGTGCTATCCTCTATCTCCCTCACTTACTTCCCTAAGGAGACTTTATGTCTCTCTGTCGGGATTTCTCTAAACTTTACTTCCCAATGCCTATAATAACCCTTTTTTTTTTAATCAATCTAGGTTTTTGAGTTCATAAATTCCTTTATAAAGAATCTCTGCAACACCAAAAGGGGGGTTCCCCAAACTCCCTACCCATGTGCCGAATCCCAAGGGGGAATTGGGGAGCCAAACCTCTCCATATGGTTCCCTGAACCCCAAACCTGCCACTAGACCTCATCGTTTAACTCCCTGACCACCAGGAATCATCATCTCATTTTGGTTCCCTGAATCTAACCTCATCATTTGGTTCCCTGACAACCCTAAAGGTAGACCTCATCATATTTTGGTTCCCTGACCAAAGGGAACCCCCAAACCTAAACCTTATTAAGAGGATGCCCATCAATTGAAAAACATTATAGTTCTATGAAAAATGATGATCAGGATGCTCTCAGAGAAAAACAAAACAAAACAAAAGAAAACAAAACAAAACAAAACAAAACAAAGTCTTCCATGAACTCAAGCAAAGTGAAATGTACTGTATACAAAATAATAGCAATATTTTGAGAGAATCAGCTGTAAATGATTTTACCATTCTCAGTAGTACAATCATCCATGACTATTCTGAAAGACTTATGAAAAATCCTATCCATACCCAGAGAAGGAAATGATTGTGTCTAAAAACAAATTAAAGCATTCTCTTTCTCTCCCTCTCTCTGTCTTTCTTTTTAACTTTTCTTTCCCTTCCTTCCCCCCCCCCCCATTTTAATTTTCATTAGGGTGGGAAATTGTTTTCTTTCACAATTTAGCTTTTATGGAAATGTTTTGCATAATTTCACATAGAGTTTCTTAATTATGGGTGGGGACAGGAGAGGTAACCTCCCAAATGACTTTGTATTTAACTATTCTGCATATGTTTGCAATTATTCATTTTATATATATATATGTATATGTATTTATTCGCATACACATATGTATACATACATAATATGTATGTATATTTATGTGTATACATGTATTGTCACCCTATTATAACATAAGCTCTTTGTCAGAGAAATTGTTTCACTCTTTGAATATCACCAATGCCTAGTGCAGTGCCTCTCACAGAGAACACAGCAAATAAATCCTAGTTTATAATTTAACTTATGTAAACCTGGCTACTCTTTTCACAATATTTATTTTACTCTTCATTTGACAAATTTCAGTTTCTTTGATATATTGTAAAAGCAGACTCAAGAGAGTAGCATAGAGTGAAATGGACCTAAAAAGGCAACATAGCCCGATTATAGAGGATCTTGAGTGCTAGACTAACAGATGTGGTCTTTATTTAATAAACAAAAATGATCTACTTGAAGAGTTTTTGTAGAAAACGAATACAACCATGAGTCTTACAGCTGGAAAGGACTATAATGATTCTCTAATCTGATATGACAAGATGAATATTACCAAAAGATTAATCTGGTAGCAATATATGATTGAAGACAGAAGACACTCAAATTGGAAAGCTCATTAGAAAACTATTTCAGTAGTCCAGCTAAGAGGAAAATAAAGTGTGAAGGTAGTGGTGAAATCATAAAGATGAAATTAGTGGAAGACATGGTAGAAATAGAAACAATAACACTTAGTGACTGACTAGATTATGTATGAAGAGAGAAGAGAGTAAAATATGACTTAAGTATATGGGTAAATAGGAAAATGGTAGAGCCACTAACTGAATTAAACAGTTAGGTGTTGGGGAAAAAAGGAAGATTTAGAAAGAAAGATATTAAAAGTCTATGCAGTAGCATGTAAAACTGTTGAGACTAGCAATAATTTTGATCTAGTTTCATTTTATGACAGTAATGGTTATGTGTATGTACAATATGTAATCATCTAGATAAACTGAAGTGTTTTCTCAAATTTAATTAGTTCTCTTATCTGTTGGTTTCTGGATTCCCTGTCATATACATTTATTGTGTTGTTTTTAAGAATGAATACTGACTCAAGGGAATGTGCAAAAGTTATAGCTTTTGAAGCATATTTGAATGCCTATTAAGAGACAGCATATAAATGTAGAAATATGTATAGAAAAATTGCACATGTTTAACATATACTGAATTATTTGCTGTCTAAGGGAAAGAATAGAGGAAAGGAGGAAGAAAAATTTGGAACATAAGATTTTGCAAGGCTGAATGAAAACTATTTTTGCATAAATTTTGAAAATAAAACATCTATTATCTTTAAAAAAAGAGAGAGATATCAAAGCAACTATTCGTGTAAAGAATTCAAAAGATCATTCAAGCCCATAATAGGATCAGTTACACCAACTCCCCCAAAAAGTGTAGACAAAACCAAAACAATACCAAGTACTGATAAACTATTGCTGCAAAACAGTCCAACTGGTTAAAACAAACAAACAAACGAGCCAAGTCCCTCAGAGGGTCCTGACAAGCTGAAAGTTTTGTTATTGATTAAAAAGAGCAAGTTCTATAGCAAGAGCAGGTTTCTTGAAGTTAGAAGAAAAGCAAGATCTCACATACAATTTGCCACTATCAAGAAAAAAATGTGTCATGGGCAAGATAATAAGAGTGATAAGGATTGAAAAAAGATAATTTTTCCAGATGAAACATAATTTCCAAGATTATGTCAAAATAGTTGAGAAGTTCTGAGTATCTTCATCAGGTTATAAAATAATCCACTAAAAAAGGTTTGAGCAATTTTTCACTTCCAGTGAACCTAGATACCTTGTCTCCAATGAGGTAATGATGAACTGATAAATATGATGACATACATAGAAGAACTGTTTCTGAATTAAGGAAATTCCCAAAATGAAATGGAATCATATAATACAATATAACATGCCACATTTAATATAAAGTTAAGAAATGTATTCAAGAGATGGAAAAAAACATGTGCTTACTTCCATAATTTAAACCCAAGCAAAAATGGGTTTGGGGCTATAATCAATTAGATTTAGAAAATAGACTATTCATATAAAGTTATGTTAAACCATCATACACAGCAACAAAATTATATACTGATCAACTACAACTTACTCAGTTCTTTCAGCAATACAATGATGCAAGACGATTCCAATAGTTTTGGGATAGAAAATGCCATCTCATCCAGAGAGAAAACTATGGAACTTACATGTGAATTGAAGCATACTATTTTCACTATTTTTTGGGAGGGGTGGGGGAAGTTGCATTTTTTTTCTCGTGGTTTTTCCTTTTTGTTCTAACTTTTCTTTCACAACTTGACTAATATGGAAATATGTTTAAAAGGATTTCACATGTATAGCCTATATCAGATTGTTTGCTGTCTTGGGGAGCTAAAAGGAGGAGGGAGGAAAAAAAAATCTGAAATTCAAAATCTTATAAAAATGAATGCTGAAAACTATTTTTACATATAATTGAAAAATAAAATACCACTGAAATTAAAAAAAAAAAAAAAAAGAATAGGATCTCCATTATGGTGATCATGAATTTTACCTTAGCATTTGCTAAGGAGAAATTACTATTAAATGACTTTTTAAATAGTTTCCTAATGAATAGCAGGGTTTGAAGTGTTAGAAGTTGAAAGCACTACATGTATCAATATATCAACTATTAAAATAAGTTATTTTAATTAAAAGGAATTAAGATAGTTTAAAGAAGACTTTTTATTTTATAAAATAAAACCAATACCAAAAGAAAGTATGTGACATAAGTGTTGATGAAAAATATTAAAATGTGACAAAATTTTGTCTATTCAATAGCAAATTATACAAAACAAGTTAACTATGGCAAATGGAAAACATATTGTATATTTGTTGCAGCCAGCTTTTAGGAGCTCTAGTTTATTATGTAGTACAGCTTTGTTGATAATACATTTATTTTTGCAAACGTGATCAGGGCATGGACAGTAGACAATCCCCGATCACCACATTGCAGAAAACATTGTGCATCAAGGGTCAAAGTGGCCTCAGTACTCCCTCTAGGCAGGTTCCCATAATTCAGCACATACTAAAGGGGTTTTTAAAAAATATTTTCCAAACCTCCAGCCTTATTTCTTCAACAGCCTTTGAGATGTCTCAAACTGAATGTCCTGTAGATGTCTTAAAGTTAACATATCTAAAACTGAACTCTCCTCTCTAAAACTGAAACCTCTTTTTTTAACTTACCCATTCCTATCAAGCACATTACCATCCTCCAAGTTACCCAGGCTTAAAAAATATGAGGCATCCCCAACTCTTCACTCTCTACATCCAATACTGAATTTACATTCAAGTTCTGTCCATTCTCCCTTTACACCATTCTCTCTTATATGTTCCCTTCTATCCTCTGAAACTGTGTTGAGGACTCTCATCACCTGTGCTTTGCCTACTACGACAGCTTGCTACCGTATTGCAACCATATTTTAACCCTGTTACAGAAGTCTATCCCCATTCTAATCCATCCCCTTCTTGACTTGAGACTTGAGAACATCAATGTGACCATATTATGCTTAAACTCCAGTGACTCTATTATCTCCAGAATCAAATGTAAGAGCCTCTACTAAGTTTCATAACTAGACCACTTCTTAACATTTTAAAGTCATATCACATCTTAATCTCCAAGTCCTCTGTAATCCAGCTATTCTGATTTGTTTTGTTTATGAATATTACACTCTACCATAGTTTTCACTTGCTGTTCCTCATGCCACTAGGTGTGATAGGATGTATGCTAAATCCAAAGTCATGACGATGCAAGTTAAAATTCAGCCTCAGACTCTTAAGAGCTGTTACCCTAGGCATGTTACCCTGCCTCATTTCCATGCAGATATCTAAGAATCACAGACATGTAACCACCCCAAGCATCTTGCCATCTGACTTGCCCTCTCTTTTCTACTCAGAAAAGGATCCTCTAAGACCAGACCTTCTCACCATCATGTTAGTTAGATGATAATTCACATTTTTATTTGTAACCTTAGTGCTTATTTAGCACACTGCCTGGGATATAGTTGGTCAGTGATTCATGTAAGAAGATTTTCGTTCATTAAAATTGAAAGGAAGGCACCTCTAGGAATTTGAAAAATACATAAGACAATTAAACATGAGTTTCTAAAATATTTTAAAATCTGTATCGCAGCATCTTTGGTAAATGATTAATTGGAAGTAACTTACTTTGTCTTGTCAACTTTTAACTATTTCAGTAGAAGAGACACTACTTAACAAAATATATTTACACAATAATGACTTACTTCTAAAGCATTAATTAACTTCCAACTGCTATTAACATATAAATTTTGAGTTCAAATCTTCAAAGCCCATCTATTAGGGCCTGCCTGCTATAAGAATTAAGTGATTTGAGATTTGTAAAACTTCAACCTATTTTAACTAAAATAGTTTGTAGATTAATGGTATAATGAAGCAGCATGCTGCAGTATAAAGAGTGTAGATTCTGGGATCAAAGTTCAAATTGTGATAGCCTCCAAATCACTATTGATCAGAAAAATGCAAATTAAGACAATTCTGAAATACCACCACACACCTGTCAGATTGGCTAAGATGACAGGAAAAAATAATGATGAATGTTGGAAGGGATGTGGGAAAACTGGGACACTAATGCGTTGTTGGTGGAGTTGTGAACGAATCCAACCATTCTGGAGAGCAATCTGGAATTATGCCCAAAAAGTTATCAAACTGTGCATACCCTTTGATCCAGCAGTGCTACTACTGGGCTTATACTCCCCAAAGAGATATTAAAGAAGGGAAAGGGATCTGTATGTGCCAAAATGTTTGTGGCAGCCTGTTTGTAATGGCTAGAAACTGGGAAATGAATGAATGCTCATCAATTGGAGAATGGTTGGGTAAATTGTGGTATATGAATGTTATGGAATATTATTGTTCTGTAAGAAATGACCAGCAGGATGAATACAAAGAGGAGCAGAACCAGGAGATCATTCTATATTTCAACAGCAATACTGTATGAGGATATATTCTGATGGAAGTGGATTTCTTCAACAAAGAGAAGATTTAATTCAGTTCCAACTGATCAATGATGGATAGAAGCAGCTACACTCAAAGAAAGAACACTGGGAAAATGAATGCAAACTGTTTGCATTTTTGTTTTCCTTCCTGGGTTATTTTTACCTTCTGAATCCAATTCTTCCTGTGCAACAAGAGAACTGTTGGTTCTGCACACATATATTATATCTAGGATATACTGTAACAGATTTAACATGTATAGGACTGCTTGCCATCTGGGGGAGGGGGTCGAGGGAGGGAGGGGAAAAGTAGGAACAGAAGTGAGTGCAAGGGATAATATTGTAAAAAATTACCCAGGCATGGGTTCTGTCAATAAAAAAGTTATAATTATTTTTTTAAAAAATTGTGATAGCCATTTTCTATGTAGATAAAGCATATAACCTTTCTATTTTTCTCCTCATCTGTATAATGGGAAGTCTGGCCTCTAGAATCCTTTTCAATTCAAAATCTAGTCCTGGAAGCAGAAAGACTCGAATTAAAAAAAAAAAAACGACCTTTGCTACTAGCTCTATGACCCTAGGCAAGACACATAACCTGTTTGCCTCAGATTCTTCAACTGTAAAATGGGGGTAAATCATAGCATTACTTCCCAGAGCTGTTGTGAGATCAGCATCTGGAACATAGTTGACGCTATAGAAATGCTTGCTATATTGTAATTGTGTAATTGAAATGGTATTTGCTTCTACCAGGTTCAAAAACCATTCTTCTCCCATTGGTAGTAGTGTTGTTTCATTAATGTCCTAAATGATTCAAAAATTAACTTCAGGCAACTCCATAAAGTCACTCATAATCTATTCCAAAAACTGTAATCTCTTTATAACAATTTACTGCAGTTATAACTCTAGAGTCTGAAATGTAACTGGAGACTATGAGCTCTCTAGTTCATAGTGTTATTTAAGTTCTTTAGCATACCATAAATTAACGTTATATTTATGTAGATTGCATTTTCATTTAATTATAAAGGTAAATATAATTTTTAAATATTATTTTTTCCCACTATGCTACTAAGATTTCCCAGGAAAATGTCACTATTGTTTCCATCAGGGAAAGGAGTACCTATGGAATGAGGCTGGACTATCAAGATATCAAATAAATAATTTACTGGTTATGTTGCCACTACTATTGGGAAATCATAATGGATACATCACATAAATAAGTGCTACTGATTTACTCCTGAGAGTGGAATGACTCCCAATGATGAAAATACTGCTCTCTGGATACCTGACTCTAAGGCAACCGAATGGATGTGATGTCAGAAAGCAAAATTTCTGTGTGTTAATCATCAGCATTGATACAAATGTGGCTTTGTTGTATGTAACTCCATGCTTAAAAAATCAAATTTTTCTAGTCAGTCCTCCAAGTCCCAGTAAATTTTTTTCTTTGGCCTACTTTTTTTCAGGAAAATTTGGCTATAACTCAACTGTATCAGAATATGATATTTAACCATTTAAGTACCCTTGAATAATAACTTATAATGATGAAGATGATAATGATAGTGACTGAGGGCATAAAAGTATTTTAGAAATGCAAATTAGTATGATCAGAGATACCTGAATTATGGAAAATTTATAACAGGAGCTTCTAAAAATTTCATTCTAGCCATAAATCTTCTCATCTATATGCTTCAGTATACTCTATACTGAGTACTTCCACTCTTCTGCAAAGATATATTGCAAATATATCAGTTAACTTTTCAACTTCTTATACTTTAGTATATCTAGATAGTTCTTTGTATATAATTTTTTTTTTTTTTTTTTTAACTGAGGCACCTGGAGTTAAGTGATATGCCCAGGGTCACACAGCTAGGAAGTGTTCAGTGTCTGAGGCCAGATTTGAACTCCAGGTCCTCCTGACTTCAGGGCTGGTGCTCTATCCACTCTAGCTGTCTCCTTTGCATATAATTTTGAAGTAATCTACCAGTTTTTTTCTAAAGAAAATTTAATAGTGCACATGCAACTCTGATACTTTCATTATGCATTTTGATATGAAAGTAACTTAAAATATCATAAAATTGTGGAACAAAATATTTTGGGATTAATATATTAATTACATAAATAATTTTCTTAATCCTAGCTAAGGATTAAGATACCATAGATATAGATATATTTTATTTAAAATGACTTTTAACTTTTCCTCTTGTAAAACTGTTTTGCTTTATATAGATAACAGTCATGGGAAATAAGTTCTAATAGTCCCCCATTTTCAACTGTTATCAATAAAAGAAAAAAAACCAATTTTTTGGAATTAAAAATGGTAAAACTAGTGCTGATGAAAGGACATGAGGAGAAAATACTTTTGATGGTCCATACATAACTTTCAATGCATCATAAAAATGCTTTGATTATTCCTATCAGCATAAAAACTCAATTTCATCTGCCTTCAGACTGAGCAAAATATCCTGCACTTCTCTAAGTTTCAATTATATTTGATGGAATTGAATGCTACCTTCTTAGAGATGGATGGACTATCCTGCTGATACACCCAGTGGAGTTTTTGTCTTTCATTTGTTTGAATTTTTTCATCATTTTCGTCAAACTAGGCTTGATATTTCCAAATGTTCTGTTTCTAGATGAGTCAACGGCAGTATCACACACCAAATCTCTGAAAAATGCCCAACTCTGTTGGGCTAACCACACTGTTCAAATGACAAACACTTGCCAAAAAGACTATTTCATGGAGAAATCCCACAGGGCAAGCATTCACAAGATGGTCAGAATAAGAGGTACAAGAACACCATAAAGCTCTCTCTCTCTAACTTTAGAACTAATTGTATGACATGAGACACGTTGACACAGGAAACAAACACAGTGTGTCATCCTTATCAGATAAAGTATTGTGCTCTATAAACTCAGAAGAAATACAAGATACACAAAATTAGAGGGTTCACCCTAAATGTTCATAGCAACTATTTATGTCCAACCTGTGGCAGAGCTTTCTGAGCTCGTCTTGGTCTGATCAGCTACAATCAGACAAATTCAAAAGTGATGTTATTTTGGTCCTCTTTGAAAGTGAAGGACAACAATCGGCAGGACTTGGAAAAGCTAGAATTAAATTAGTTGCAAAAATAAAAATGACCATTGTTTTAAAAATAACTTTAACATATTTAACTTCAAACAAATTTTTGATTGCTGAGAGATCTTGTCTTTTAATCCCAGTGTAAATGAATATTATGCTTCAGTTTTGTAAAATTCCAAAACCAACAATTTTGTAAAATGGCAGATTTGTTTCTGATATCATTTTGGATTCATATAGATGAAATAAAGCAAATTATCTTTAAAACACCTTTGTTTTATTAAAAGTAGGCAATTTTTGAAAAATGAGTTTCTGCATTGTTAATTCTGAGGCACCCATTAGATCAAAAGTTTATTTACTTAGTGGGTACTTAATTAATCCAAGTAGTGGGATAAAAAGTAACTCCCAAAAGTCTCTTGGAAACCTTCTTGGAAAGCCCTGACCCTGGTTAACCTGGGCAAGTACAGGGTTCCCTCTTCTCATGGACTGTATGCCTCAAGGGCAGCCCTAGGTTTGGTTTATTAGTAGAGACTAATCAGTACCCAAACAAGAACCTGCTAATTGGACAGTCACAACCCAATAGTCACTCAGAATACTCCCCAACCTGAGAGCACAGTGCTTCCCTTTTCAGTTCTTCCCCATTTGGTTATTATATTGTCATATCGGATCTTCCCTTTTACAAGACAGGAAGCTGAAGCAGGTCCCTGCAACAGATTACCAGGAGTCGGTCACTCAGTTACGAGACATCTGAGGGCAGATTTCAGGCAGGTCTCCAGTCCAGGATGCTTTGGAACCTCTGGATGATAAATGAAACTTAAGTCTTTGCCCTGAAAGGATTACATGGGGGCGGGGGGTATTCCATGATTGATCTTCCTAAGGAAAGACCAGCTGCTCTAACAGTGAAGAGGGTCAGAAAAGACCTGAACAGGTGAGAGTTTCAAAGGAAGGAAGCTATGGTTGAGATACTACATTTGGAATTAGACTGGACTCAGGTGAAACTGTAATATCTTTTCCTTTTCTCTAAAATGAGGGGGTTAGAACTATATTACCTATAGTCAAGTCATAGTCCAGTAGGGCTACAGTGCTTACTGCAACCCAGCCAGCTCAATGATATACACAGACCATCTAGGTATAAGGGCAACAAAGCCTACGTATAGCTGACATCAATTATATACAGGTTCAGATTGCATATGTAACTTCTTATGATCAGCTTTCAATAGATTATATAATATAAACCTCAAGTTTATAATCAGCCTGTCCAAGGATATGACATCAACCATCCAATTATCATACAATGAAATCTACATATGAACCCAGCCTACTTAACACAACCTATGGGCAACTGTTCAGCAACTGTTGCACCTGAAAAATTCTAGAATGGTAGCAAGCCCATCAAGACTAGTCAGCTTCAATCTTCAATACAGCAGGCTAGCCTAGGACAAAAACAAAGCAACTAGTTTGCACAAAGGTGCACTACAGTTAAAGACAAAAAGGCAGTCACTATGCCTCCATTCTATTTCCTTGCACAAAATAAGTGGATGAGAACAGTTTGTTACAATAGCCATGATGGCAGCTAAAGCAGGCCCTGTGGAGCACTAAAGAGCTTGATCAGACATTAGACACCAAGGTAATCTACTGCATCCTGGGCTGCCATCAGTCACCATGGCTTCTATCCTGTCACAAAACAACTATGGGGAGCAACACTCCACTAATTATCCTTCCCTATCAAAATGGATCTCCTACAGCCAAGCTCCAGGTTAACATAGCTCAAAAAAGCAGTATCTATGAATAAATAGAGTGCATTTGGCACTGACCTAGCATCTATTGTGCCTTAAGATATTAGATAATAATACCTACCTTTTTACATTATGTTTTTAAGATTGAAAAAGTGTTTCACAGGTATTCTTCTTTGAGCTAATGATAGTATAAAAAACATTACAAAAAACCCACAACATTTAAAAACTCAGCTTATTTCTGGGGAAAACAATGTAAAAACTCTCAAATCTGCACACTTCATCTCTGCAACAGTTTTCTACTATTTAAAACTCTTCTAAATGACTCTAAAGTCATTTGTTAAAAATCCAATATTCAATTATTTTGCAAGAATTGCAATTGTAAGATTAAAATTATATGAAAATTTACTAGCAAAAGTTCAACAATAATTTGTGTGTAGATCATAAAAATTTATAAGAGGTAGACTAGATATAAAAACTAATATAATTTATTAAACATTTGTTAAGTATTTTTTCAATTGGAATATAGGATAGTTTATCTCTCAGACTTGTGGAGGAGGAAGAAATTTGTGACCAAAGACAACTAGAGACCATTATTGATCACAAAATAGAAAATTTTGATTACATCAAATTAAAAACCTTCTGTACAAACAAAACTAATGTAAACAAGATTAGAAGGGAAGCAACAAACTGGGAAAACATCTTCACAGTTAAAGGTTCTGATAAAGGCCTCATTTCCAAAATATATAGAGAACTGATTCTAATTTATAAGAAACCAAGCCATTCTCCAATTGACAAATGGTCAAAGGATATGAACAGACAATTTTCAGACGATGAAATTGAAACGATTACCACTCATATGAAAGTGTTCCAAATCATTATTAATCAGAGAAATGGAAATTAAGACAACTCTGAGATACCACTACACACCTGTCAGATTGGCTAAGATGACAGGAAAAAATAATGATGATTGTTGGAGGGGATGCGGGAAAACTGGGACACTGATACATTGTTGGTGGAGTTGTGAACGAATCCAACCATTCTGGAGAGCAGTCTGGAACTATGCCCAAAAAGTTATCAAACTGTGCATACCCTTTGACTCAGCAGTGCTACTACTGGGCTTATACCCCAAGGAGATACTAAAGAAGAGAACGGGACCTGTATGTGCCAAAATGTTTGTGGCAGCCCTGTTTGTAGTGGCTAGAAACTGGAAAATGAATGAATGCCCATCAATTGGAGAATGGTTGGGTAAATTGTGGTATATGAATGTTATGAAATATTATTGTTCTGTAAGAAATGACCAGCAGGATGAATACAGAGAGGCTTGGAGAGACTTACATGAACTGATGCTAAGTGAAATGAGCAGAACCAAGAGATCATTATATACGTCAACAACGATACTGTATGAAGATGTACTCTGATGGAAGTGGATTTCTTTGACAAAGAGACCTAATTCAGTTTCAATTGATCAATGATGGACAGAAGCAGCTACACCCAAAGAAAAATAACTGGGAAATGAATGTGAACTGTTTGCATTTTTGTTTTTCTTCCCGGGTTATTTTTACCTTCTGAATCCAATTCTCCCTGTGCAACAAGAAAACTGTTTGGTTCTGCACACATATATTGTATCTAGGATATACTAAGACATATTCAACATATATAGGACTGTTTGCCATCTAGGGGAGGGAAAAATCGGAACAGAAGTGAGTACAAGGGATAATGTAAAAAAAATTACCCTGGCATGGGTTATGTCAATAAAAAGTTATTATTTTCAAAAAAAGTGTTTTTTCAATTTATGATACTCATTAAAATCAAGTATGGAAATAAATTTAACTTTCAAATTACTGCTCAAAAGTATTAATATTTAAATCAATATTTTAAAAAACAAAAAGTGCTTTCAAACATACTGCTGACACTAAAATATCAATAAGAATAACACAAAGATTTTCTTATCATTAAAACAATTCCAAACACATGATCTTCAAAAAATGAAAAGTTTTTTGAGAGAGATTTAGAAGAAGAAATTAAACCCATATAAGGAGGAGGAGGCAAATGTCATCCTGTTATCTTGTATTACTTATCCTTGATGATATTCAAGAGTGAATCTACAGAAAATAATTTTATATCCCAATTCATCAAAATCCCATTCAATCTCAAAAAGCATGTTTTATCCACCTGTATTATATCTACCAAACACTGAATACAAAAAAAAATCAAGATAACAAATTTTCATGGCACAGCTTGTCTGTACCTATCAAAAAAATGTGAAAAGAATAAGATATAACAGTAATGATATATGGGGAAAAAAGCAACATAAAGGAAATCTGCAATCAGGCTTTAACAGGATTCTTAATCTTTTTTTTTTTTTTTTTTTTTTTTAACTTTTGTCCCTTTATTCCTTTGGCAGTACAATAAAAAACCTATGGACCCCTTCTCTAAAAAATATTTCTAAATATAAAAATGAAATATACAAGATTACAAAGGAAACCATACAAACTGTCAAAATACAATTATCTTAAAACCTATAACAAAAGAAAATAGGCTAAGATAGAAAGAAAAGCTCAAGTATGCCAGAAACTATGCTATATATGAGGATGATGGAATAAATGCATAAGAGCAAAACTCATGAATAGAAGATTAGATTCTGGAATATTCTTTATCTAAAGATAAAGAATTTTTTAAAAGGACAGCTATTAGGAGCAAGATGTTCCAAATGAATATATTTAAAGTAAAAGAATGGAGAGGATTCTATATGCTTTTATCTGGACTGGAAGATGGAGATATTTACTTAAAACCCACAAAATAAAGAAAAAGAATATAAAAGTAATTTCAAGGAGTATGGGATAGGACAGGGCAATAAGTCAATGGGCAGGGATTGGAGTGAGCAGAATTCTGAGAGGAGACTAGGATAAGATTCATGTTAGGAAATCCAACCACATGGACAAAATTCTAATTTTAAAGGGGCAATAGAGGGAAGGGGGAAATATAAAATAATTTAAATGAAAAAAACCATAAAACTCTGCCCACTGATTTCAAGTGGTCTAGGATAGGGGCAGCATCACAATTCTAAAAGGGATGGTATGAGGACCCAAATAGCTGAAGGCAATGACAGCCAAGAAAGTCAGTTATTAAGGAAGCCTCTAATCTCAATCACTGTCAGCAAAAACAGAGCTAGTGGCCAATGGTGATATAAGTGATACCTCTTCTCTAATAACTAATAGTGACTTCTACCACTCTGGTGACAGAGAACTGAAAATTGTTGCTGGTTTTAAAGATAGAATGAAGGGCAAAATGAGGTTAAAATTCCCTATTTCTTTGAGAGACTTAAACTTGTTCTAAGATAAAGATGGGCAGAAAGGCCTTATCACCTCACCCACTGGGAAAAATTACTTCAACTCATATTAGTACTACCATTACCATCACCACAATCTCAACATTTATATAGCACTTTTAGCATATTTAGAATAGGAATTTAAGAATATCTCGCAGGACCAACCTATGTCAAATGACACATTAAATTTTTTAACCTGAAAGAAAACAAATAGTAGGATGAAAATTTTTATTTCAAAGTAAAAATATTTTTGTCAGTTGACATGCCTAGACCTTCTACTGTTAAGGTTTGCAAGAACTTTACACACATTACCTTATCTGATCTTTACAATAATACTATGAAATAAAAACTACTATCCCCATTTTATAGGTGAGGAAATTGATACTCAGAAAGTTTAAGTGACTTACCCATGGTCACACAGTAAGTACTGGAGGTAGAATTCAAACCCAGGTCTCTCCTGACTCCAAATCCAGTGCTCTTTCCACTACACCACGCTGCCTCTCTAAAGAAGAGATGTAGAGAGGATTTAAAGTGTGGAGGAGAAAAGGTAAGGGAACTTAAAACAGATGACTGATTTTGTTAGTAAGGCAAGAGGCAAGGTCAAAAGCAGAGTAAAAGTTCAACATAAATACCAAATGAGAACACTAGCAATGCACAAAAGTATATGCATCTTATTATTTCTTAAAACAATCTAACCAGTGCAAAAGTTACCACAATCAGCAAAATGAAAGCGCCTCAAAACTTGTCTTTAGTCAGTTGGCACTTCACCTTCTTGCCAAGTGAAAATGCCATGTTTTCAAGTGAAATTTGGAATACAAGTTCACTTGTAAAACATGAGAAGCTTAGATTTGGACTTAAAGAGCATCTCTCTATTAAGAAAAATAAAACTGAATGAAATTATTTTGCCTTTGTGATCACCCTGATTGATATTTTTTAATATTCCACTCCTACTTTATATAATTCCATTTCAGAAAATAAACTAAATGCTAATAAAGCTAAATACATCAAAGCATATGTCTTGAGAAAATCAATTAGCAAGTGAAGTCTATGTGCCCCCCCCAAAAAAGGCTCTATTCTTACTTTTACAGAAAAAAGTATTTGAGATGTTAACAAAAATATAAAACAGAATCCAAGTTGGAGTCAGGGAGGGCAAGGAAAGAGAGGGGAGATCACAATTATATTTAAATAGCAAATATTTAACAATATGTAGTAGAACATATCCTTTAAATTGATAGCTGTCTTATGATTTATTGGACTTTTTGCCAAGATAGTTCAGTGAAAGCAAGCAGACTGTCCGGCTCCCATATTTCCAATCCTGAAAAACCTAAAAATTACATCAAAACACATAATAATCTCTAAGAAGCCCAAAATAAGAAAAAGAATAGGTAAACAGTCTGGGAGTCTCCCAAACAACCAGCCCAGAAGTAGGCTGAAAGCTTTTCAGAGACAGAGGCAACTCCTCAGCGTATGGAAATCAGATCCTACCAAGAGCAACAACAATCGGTCCAAGACAGAACAGGGCCATGGATTCCCAATTCCCTAGCATTCAGTTCTAAGAGATTAAAGAAAGGAAGTGAGGGAGGAGTGGAACTTCTGTTCTATTTAATCTGTGTTTTGCAGTTTATGTTTTGCACTCCTTTTACTAATAAACAGCTTGTTTGATGGGAGATGCCCTTTCTTGCAAGATTGCTTTTTCTTACTCTGAGAGCAAAAGATTGTTTTTGTGATTGCTACTATCCCACACAAAATGAAATGAAAAGTTTAAAAAAAATAGAATGAAAGTTCTTGAGAATATAAGAAGAAACTTAAGTACTTAGATAAAGTAGTTAACTTTACTTAACAGCTTCCCTAATAATCATAATGAACCAAACAGAAATCCATGATTCCATGACAAATCAAGAAACTACAGGGGGGAGGGTGGGAAAAGAAGAAAATGTAAAGCATTTGGTAGGGAAAAAAAGTCACTTGGAAAACAAGTTGAAAAGATCTAGTTGGTTAAGACTACCCAAAAAACATAATAACAAGGAGCCTGTAACCCCATATTTCTTTTAATTTCAAGAGTATTTCATTTTTCTGATTACAAGTAAAGATAGTTTTCAACATTCATTCTGGTAAAATTTTGAGTTCCAAACTTTTTGCTCTCTTCTGCTTTTAACCTCCCCCTCCCCAAGACAGCAATCAATTTGACATAGGTTATACATTTTAAATATCATTCCATAAGAAATTTCCATATCAAAATGAAAAGTGAATCTGTTAGAACCTGAGGGCAAAGTGACAAGGGAAAGAAACCATAACTTACTGAAAAAAAACCCCAAAAGATAAATCCCAGAAATTTCAGAATTTCCACATCAAAGAAAAAATGCTGCAAATACTCAAGAGTTTAAGTACCAAGAAATTGTGGTCAGAACCAAACAAGACCTTGTAACTTTTATCATAACCAAGAAGAAACCTTAGAATGCAATATTCCAAAAGATGAAGGCTGAGAACTACAAAGCTGAACATCACCATATAGTGGGGAAAATGGACCTTTAAAGGATAGAGAAGTTTCATTTCTGATAAAAAGACAGAACTACTAGAAATTCTGAAATGTCTTCAACAAAATCCTAGAAAGGTAAATTTATTTGAGTAATTGGAAAAAGTTACATAATATGCAGTACTAGCATTCTTATAAGAGAAGAGTGTCCCTTGACAACCTTAGACCCTTAATAATTAATTGTATGTATTTAAACGAAACAGAGAATTAAGAAAAAGAGAAGACCTAAGTGTGAATGGATTCTGATTAGAGTTTTGTTTTTTATTTTAAAGTAAAGACAAGGTAAAAGGAATACGAGTATAAAAAAAGAGGAAGAAAGAAATGGAGCTTATTTCTAATAATTGAGGTATATGAGAAAATTATTCATGGAGCAAAGAACAATTAAGGGGTGAAAATAGACACAGATCCCCCCCAAAAAGTTTGGTGTATAAATAAGCTAACTCAACAGGGAAACTGGTAAAAGTGGGAGATGCGTTACGAAATAGGTAATACTAACAAGGAATAGCAAACAAAAAAAAAATTTTTTTGACCCTTAAAGAAATATTGAAAAGGAAAAAAGGAAAAGCAAATAACTGGAAACTATCAGGCTTTCCATGATCTGGGGAATTGCTGTACAAACTGTCCTATTTCAATGGAATGGAATTCCATGACAAGAGAACTTCAGAGAATCCTGAGATATAAATCAATACAACAAAATAAGTAGAACCAGGAGAAAAATTAAAAAAAAAAAAAATAACATTGTTTAAAAAAAAGTCTCAACTGACTGAAGAATATTGATCAAAGTAATGATAAAGCACATCTCCAGAGGCTCTATGACAAAGAATGCTACTTCTTAAGAATTGATGATTTTAAGATGAAGAAATACATACATGTTTTTAGACATGATCACTATACAGATTTTTCCTCCTTAACTATGCTTATTTGTACAAGGGTGGGTTTTTTCTTCTAAATTAGGGGATGGGGAGAGAGGTGAAATAAGCACTCAAGATGCCAAAATAAGAGAACCATCAACTTTTTTTCTAATGCTTAAAAGAGAAGTAAATACAAACAAGGTAGTTTTAAAAGCAATATGTCAAATTTAGTATATACTATTTTAAAATGCAAGTGGTATAAAATATATTCAAAATTACACGCAAATCTTTTTGTGTTCTACCATAGTATATAAAAAAGCTCAAAATGCTTTTGAAGAGATATTTAAATTCAAAATAAAAAAATTTAATTTTTAAAATAGAAGCTACCATTTTTATGGTCATAAGCAAATTTTAAAATGTTTTTTACAAGAAAAAGTCAGTATCATGGGAAATGAAAGTTAGTGATTTTAAAACAACTATAAAAGCTTAAAAATATGAACAATGAATTATAAAAGGGCCTCTCCTGTGAAGTATTATCCATGTATTTTTGAAAAACAAGAAAGAGATTTCCAGGTAACCAGAACAACAAAGTGGAGGACTACAGACTTCCTCAGATGTTTATGCCCTCTCAAATGTCTCCAAATAAGGAATAATATGCAAAAGATAAGGTAATTCTTTTAACTATCTCTAAGGTCTACAATCCCAAGAAACCTAAGGAGGTAGAAAAACTCAATGAACTAACCATTGTTATTGTTGTTCAGTCATGTCTCCATGACCCCATTTGGTTGTTGTTGTTGTTGTTGTTTTTTTTTGGGGGGGGAGCAAAAGTGATTTGCTCTTTCCTTCTCCAACTCATTTACAGATGAGAAAACTGAAGCAAACAGGTTAAAATGACTTGCCCATGGTCACACAGCTAGTATAGGTCTGAGATCAAATTTGAACTCAAGAAGAGGAGTTATCCTGCCTGATTTAGGTCCATTGCACCACCTAGATGTCTCAATGAATCAACAGCAGAAAAAGCTAATCTCTAACTTGATAAGTGAGCATCCTGCTGTAAGTATCTTTGCTTCACGTATACTTTTCTCAGAGTTCCCCAATATCTGCAGCCCTCTACACCTTCCCACCTCAGAAACTATGTTCTCACACAGGATTATACAAACAGATATAAAGACTTACAAAGAGAATTCATCTCTGCATTGTACCCAACTTTATTACAGAAGGCTAAAAGCCAGAAGTTTGCCCTGCCTGGAGATCAGGGGGCAATGTTTTTTTACTGGAACAGTACTCTGCCAGAGAACAGAAAAACATGCTAGCATGTGTGTATGATTATACTGGGTCTGAAAAGGAAGAAGACATATGCAGTGTAGCTCAGATGCTAATGTTAGTAAAAACATAAATTCCCCTGGGTGGAAGGAGGCTGAGATAGCTATGAGATCCAGCCCCTGAGGAAACTTCCATCAAAAGGGAAGGAGTCCAAAGTGAACTAATGAACAGATATCAGGAAGAAAAAACTCATTTAAAGACCCAAGTTAAAGCACAAAAAGGTAAACCATCAGGGAAGATAGTAATAACAGAAAATATGGTTTTCAGATCCTCTAATGAATACAGCTATCTATGAATAAATGCAGCAAAACAAAGAAAAATGACTCAACAACCTGATGAGCCAGAGGGCCTGGTGGATTCCCATGAGGAAAAAGATGCATAGCATGATGTTCCTGCATGGTTTAAGTGAAAAGACCCGGGTTCAAATCTTTTTTTTTTTTTCCAGAAACTTAACAGCTGTGGTAAATTACTTAATCCCTGTTTGTTTCAGTTTCCTGATCTGCAAAATAGTGATACTAAAAGTATCTACCTCTTAGGGTTGTTGGAGGATTAAATAAAATAATAATTTTAGCAAAGGATCTGACACAAGGTAAACACTATAAACTAATCTCAGTTTTGGACAAATTTTAACAGAAATATAAAAAATCAAAAAGAATGGAACTGATGGACAAAGTAGTGCTAAAAAAAAATTAATAATATCTTCTAAATGGATCTGTTAAAGGGCTTACACATTTCTTTGCTAAACACAGAAATTTTACAAAAATTGACCATGTATTAAATCACACATGTTATTGTAAAAACAAAAAATGTCAGAAATAGTAAGCATATGCTCTACAATAAAAATAGCAATCAAATAAGGAAGCAGAAACAAAAGACACAGATCCAAATGGAGATCCAACAGCAATCTTAAACAAGTATATCAAAGAACAAACCATCAAAATGTAAAAGTAAATAATGAAGATGAAATAAATCACCAAAAGTATTAAAATAGTCCTCGAAGTAAAATACATTCTTTAACAATATACAATTACAAAACAAGAGGTGAATTAATAAATGAAATGTGCTTTTTTTTAATGAAAGCCTGCAAATAAACTTAATAGAAGCATAATAGTATAGTAAAAACTACTGAAGGTATAGATAAAATGGAAAAACTAAAGAAATGAAAAGTAAAGCTAAAAGATAGTTCTTTAAAAATTTTAGTAAAGCTGATGAAGCACCAGTCAACCTAATTAAAAAGGACCAAAAATCAAATTGCCTAAAGAAAAAACAAAGGTGAAATCACATCAAAATTATAAGAAATAATTTGGAATCCTATTAAGTATAAGGCATTTGGGTGGCTCAGTGAATAGGACACTGGGCCTGGAGTCAGGAAGACCTGAGTTCAAAATCCAGACTGAAGAACAATCTACAAAAATCATATAGGATAAACATGAAATAATCGAGACAGAGAAGGCACTAGAATTAAGAAGTTTAGGAAAAGACATTTCTGTAGAAGATTTTAGCTGGAACTTGAAGGAAACCAAGGAAATCAGAAGGTAGGAATGAGGAGGGAGACATTCCAAGCATGGCAATCAATCAGTGAAAATATTCAGAGCTAAAATGGACTATCTCGTTCAAGAAACAAGAAAGAAGACCATCATCACTGAAACAAAGAGTTTGTGGGACATATGTAAGATTTAAGGAAAAAATGGATGGGAAGGGAAAGTGAAGGAGGGGAACTGGGTTATTAAAGGCTTTAAAGTGCTAAACAGAGAATTTTATATTTAATCCTAGAGGTGACAAAGAGCTACTGGACTTTACTGAATAGGGAGGGGACTGACATAGTTATATATGTGCTTTAGAAAAATCACTTTGGAGGCTAATCGGAGAATGGACTGCAGTGGGGAAATATTTGTGGCAAGCAAACCAACCAGTAAGATATTGTCTGATGAGACAAGGACCATTCCAGCAGTATAAGGAGAGAGGAGAATATATTTCAAAGCTGTTAAAATGGGGAAAACATCTAGATCAAAAGAAATGGTATACTTTGATCTGGCAGTGTTAAGACTGAGCTTATATCCTAAAGAGATCTTAAAGAAGGGAAAGGGACCTTTATGTGCAAAAATGTTTGGAGAATGGCTGAATAAATTGTGGTATATGAATGTTATGGAATATTACTGTTCTGTAAGAAATGACCAGCAGGATGATTTCAGAAAGGCCTAGAGAGACTTACATGAATTGATGTTAAGTGAAATAAACAGAACCAGGAGATCATTGTACACAGCAACAGCAAGATTATATGATGATTCAATTCTGATGGACATAGTTCTTTTCAACAATGAGATAATTTGAACCAGTTCAGATGGTCTGGGATTGAGGAAAACTATCTGCACCCAGAGAGAGGACTGTGGGAACTGAGTGTGGACCACAACACAGCATTTCCACTCCTTCTGTTTTTGTCCTCTTGCATTTTTGATTTCCTTCTAAGTCCAATTTTTCTTGTGCAGCAAAATAACTGTATGGATATGTATACATATATTGTATTTAACATACACTTTAACATATTTAAACATGTATTGGTCTACCTGCCATCTAGGGGAGAGGGTGGGCGGAAGGAGGGGGAAAGTTGAAACAGAAGGTTTTTGCAAGGGTCAATGCTGAAAAATTACCCATGCATATATCTTTTAAATAAAAAGCTATAATAAAAAAAAGAAGAAGAAAGAAAGGGGATAAAGAGCAAGGGAAAAGTTGGGCGGGAAGGATAAGGGAGGATTCTTAGAGGGGTAAAGTAAGTAATAGCAAGGTAAGGTGGCAGATAGAAGTAGAGGAGTCAAAAGAGATAGGAAACAAGAGATACACAAAGACAATAATAATGATCAGGAGTGGAATTTATTACGAAAAAAGTAGTTTTTTAGTTTTAGTAAGCATTTAAGTTTAGTAATCATTAACGTTAAAATAGATTCAAAGGAGAAAAATAGGAAAACTGCACTATTTATCAGCCATATTAATATAGTTTTAATCTATTTAAAACAACTAGAAAGTATGAGATTGGAATATTGCTGTGATGTAGTTGGATTTAGAAAAATATGGAAATTTAGACCTATAAAAAAAAGATATTATCTTCCTTCAAAGAAACAAAAGACAAATAAGTGTAATATAACTTTATATATATATATAAATCTATATATGTATATAATTATAGATATCTATGAATATGTACATACATATGCATATATATGTATATATGCATGTAGTGTGTGTCTGTATAAATATATTGCAGCCTGCTTAAGGGAAGTGGGGGAGAGGAAAGGGGGGAAAAGAATAAAGTAAAAAGTGAACACAGAACAAAAGAAAACCTACAAAGAAGCAAAGAAAAGACTGACAGTACACTGTCATATTGTCATACATTGCTCATGTTAATTATACACTTTCTTGAAATGGAAATTGTTTCATATTTTGAATCTGCTTTTATATTTTGCTGTGCATATGACCTTTTTTTTCTATTTAAGTTTTACATAAGTTAATGCATTTTCTTAAAATGGTGAAAAGAACAGACAACAGTCTGAATATAGAGGGTGAGAGAGAATAAGGAGTCAAGAATAACACTTAGGTTATGATCCTGAGGAAGTGAGAGAATGATGGCAACCTTAACAGTAACAGAGAAACTTGAAAGGGGAAAGGGTTTGGATTTAGTTTGGGATATGTTAAGTTTTAGATGTCTATGGAACATCCAGTTCAAGATATTTAACAGGAAGTTGTAGATACAAGACTGAAGATCATCAGATTTGTTAAGGAAGGATTAATGGATCTGAGAATCATTAGCATAGAGATGATAATTGAATCCCTGAGAGCTGCTGAGATCATTAAATGAAATGGTATAAAGGGAAAAGAAATAAGGTATAGACAAGAGTAAAACACTCATGTTTAGCAGGCATGACCTAGATGAAAATCCAGTAAAGGAGACTTAAGAATGACATGGTCAAACAGGTAGAAAGAGAACTAAAAGTGATTAGAAAGTACGTAGATGTTCAGTGTCAAAGACTATATAAAGGTCAAAAAAGGATGAATAGTGATACCATTAGATTTGACAATTTAAGAGATCTTTGCCAAATTCTGAGAGAGCTTTGGTTGAATGCTGAAGTCTGAAGCCTAACTGCAGAATAAAGAAAAAAGTGAGAAGAGAAAAACTGGAGGAACTTATAAAAAGGGCCACTTCTTCATATAAAACAAAAGTAAAGGGGGTGATGGTAGCAGAAGAAACCAAAATGTTATGAGATGAAAAAAAGAGGGACATCTCAAGAAATGGGCTCAATTTTTTCTGTAAGAAATGAGGCAAGGTTCTAAGCTGAGAAGATGAGAAAGAAAATCTTATGGGGGTCTGATGAAAAATGAAAAATTTTGGAAATCACTGTGTTGAACGATAATGATCTAATTAGGAAGGTGTAAACCAACAGTGTGGCTTCAGTAAGGGCCCAATAGAAGCTATATAACACAAATCTAAAGTGGACCCAGTCAAAACAATTATATAATTTTCTCTACCTTTATTTAGGAGCATGTGTGTAGAATGAAGACAGAAGATGGTGAGAGTGATATAACACTGAGGCTTGACAGGGCATAAATGACAATAAAATAAGGATGCTAAGAACAGAGGAGGAGGAAAATAAAAGTAACTTTGAACTTGTTTATTAATAAATCAAGATGGGCAATGTGTGGCTAGTTTAGGGGTGAAAGCCTAACAAAAAACTGAGGGAGATTAAGGAATTGCCCACAGTGTGGACGGACAAAGAGCAGATTTGGTACTGAAAGACAGAGGAAGGGATGTCAAGCCAATAGATTGTGATCAAATATAAGAATTTCAGAGTTCATAATATGGAGGGTGTATTTTTGGGGTGATAGTAAGATCAATGGCAGGATAAACTTTGGGTGGGAATACAGTGGGATGGAAAAGTAAGGTTACAGAAATGAAAAGTTTGAAGAGCTGGGAGGTTGGGATATTTTAGTTTGAAGACAGTACTGAACTCAGTGGAGATGTAAGAGAAGTGTTCTGAAGGTATGTAGACAAGAGTTGGCAGAATTTTGATCCGCTGATAGATGTGGATCACTGAGTAATAGTAACAGAGGGAAAACCTCAATGTGGCATTGGGGAACAAGAAATATTCAAGTGAAATCAGTAACACAAAGAGTTGTCAGGGAAGCTATGTCATCAGAAGGGAGTCAGGTCTCCAAGAGAGCCTGAAAGATGGAAATGAAAAAAGTTAAAGATTAAAATGCAAGCAAATTTGTTCCCTACTGTGTTTGGTTCGGACTCTGGCGGTAGGTAGACTAAGGAGGATTGAAATAAGGAATCAGATACTGTGGAAAAATAAGGAAAACGGCGGTAGTGGGAAATAACATCTAAAGATATTACATAACTTACTCAAGGATAAATAAATTAAAGGGTAGAACTGATACTTAAACCCAAGTCTTCTCTAAAAATGGTAATTTCTTCTTCCTATAAAGATAAAATATTTATGACTTTTTTTATTGCAAAATAAAATACTGTTATTGAGCGAGGCAATCAGAAAGTTTCCATATCAATACAACAGAAATCCCAAAATCTTGCTGTGTAGATTAGTTTAATAACATAAAGGTTATGACAAGAAAAAGCTTCAGGTTAGCTATACAGATATAAACAAATAGATATTACTGTTTAATTACAAATTACATTAATGATCTCCTCTAAGATCCTTTCCAAATTTGTTAAACTGACTTCATTAAACATGAAAAGTAGCCTAGTGCAGAGTGAAAAGGAAAAAAGCACAAAACCAGGAGTCAAAGGTTACAATGTACCATATTCTATTTGAGTGACCTTGGAGTTAAGTTACTGGTCTACATCATAATTTCTTGAGGATTAAATGAGATAACGCACACATAAAAGTATTACATCATAATTTATATTGGTAAATTCTGAAGTTTTAAAAAATACAGAGCATTGTTTGCATTTAATGCTTAAAACCTTTCATTAGATTTCCAGGATCTCAGAATTAGAAAACACCTCAGAGTATCTAGTGCAGTCACCTGGCCAATGTACAAATTGTTCCTGCAGTGCCCTAAATTATAATTATTCAGTTTCTATGTGAACATCTTTAATGATAAGCAAATCACTACTTTACAAAGTAACCTATACCATTTTTAGACAACTCATAAAATTTAGAATTTTTCTTTCTAATAGCCTAAAATGTGCCTCCACACAATTTTTACCTATGGTCTATCTGGGACTACAGAAAATAAAACTAGTATTTCAACTCCTCCTACAATCACTCTTATTTCAGGATTTCTTCTCTACTAGGCTGTTATTACAGTTTCCTATTTGGTCTTCCTACTTCTTGTCTATTTTCTCCCACTCCATCCTTCATACTGCTACTCTAAATGCAAAATTTCTCCTAACCATTCCTCTACTCAAAAACTTTTGGTGATGTCCTACTGCCTACTGGATAAAGTCTATCCAGTTGACATTCAGGACTCTCCAAAATCTAGTTCCATTCTAAGCATGACAACAGATACAGCCAAAAGGTATGGCATCAGGAACAAGTGAGTCCACATATATAAATATCTTCATAGAAGATTAAAGAAAGCAAAGGAAGGAAACAAACATTTATTAAGCATCTATATGTGCTTTGCAAATATTATCCAATGAAGTGCATCAGAAGACCATTCCCAGAAAATGTCTTAAGAGATAATTCTTTCTTATGGCACTGGAATAGATGGCATCTGAAATCCCTTCTAACTCTTAAGTTAAAAGATTGGCTTACTTACTGAAGACTGGGGGTGTGGATGAGGAAGGGAGGAGATTGATGGGGAGGAGAGAGAACAAAACAACTAATGAATTTGCCTGCTGAAATAAGGATGTAAATTATTGGTAGAAGGAGTAAATGTAACAATGAAATTGCAGATCTTTTGAAATTTTAAAATGTTTATTACCTAAAAGTTGTATAAATTCCTATAACAATTAATTCTTACTATATGCTTTCTCCAAAACCAGCCTTTCATAGAGATAATACAAGTATTATTGTCCCTATTTTTCTAATGAAGAACAGGCTGGATAAAGAGTTTAAGTAACTGGACTAAACTCACACAAAATAGCTACCTAATCTCTTCAAAAAACAGAAATAATCATTCTGAAAAGAAATATGGAACTATATTCCCAAAGTCAATGAACTGTGCATACTATATAATCCAGCAATATCACTGCTAAGCATATATCTCTCCAAAGTGAGAAAAATAACCTATGTATATAAAATATTTATAACAACAGCACTTCTTGTTATAGGAAAGAACTGGAAACAAAATGAGTACCCATTAATTAGGGAATAAGTGAACAAATTAAAGTAAATAGATACTAGGACAGCTAGATGGTGCAGTGGATAGAGCACCAACCCTGAGTCAGGAGGACCCGAGTTCAAATTTGATCTCAGACACTTAACATTTCCTAGCTGTGTGACCCTAGGCAAGTCACTTAATCCCAACTGTCTCAGCAAAAAACAAACAAACAAAATAAATAAATAGATATATTAGAATATTATTACCTTCTAAAAATGATGACTAATACAAAGTAACCTGAGAAAACTTATATATTGTTGCAAAGTAAAATGAACAGAACTGGAAGAATAATTTATGTAATGACTTCAGTAATGTAAAGAGAAAACAACTTTGAAAGACATCAACTCTAAAAACATCAAAAACATTAATCAATCCAGATTCCAGAAAACTAATGAAAAATGCTTATCAACTTGGCAGCATAATAATGGACTAGAAATACAGAATGAAAAATACATTTTCAGACATGACTAATGTGTGAATTTTACATTTTGTTACAAAGGAGGGCTTTTAGTTTTGTGGGAGAAGGTTGAGAGTTGAGGAAAAATATACAGTGATACAAAAATATGTCAATAAAACATGAAAAATTTTACATGAGAGGAGAAAGTTCAAAAAAAGGATACAAATATATAGGCCAGGCTGGTACTATGTTGTTAAATGAACTATTTACTTGAAAAAGACAAGATTACATAAAAAAGATTAATGTTTTCATAAACAGAATTCTTTTTCAATTGCTTGTATATGAAAATACTTGTTTGCTGATGAACAAAGAAACAAAATTATTTTAACAAAAAATAAAAATCTTTTAAAAATTTTATCGTATTTTTCTGTTACACTGCAAACCATTGTAAATACTTTTAAAAAATCAATCCTGTGATTACCTTGCTAAGGTCTGAGACTGGATTTTAAAGTAGGTTTTTCTGACTAAGCCATACTCAATTACTTTCCAATACTATTCTGTGCTTTATTATATCCACTATTTTTAACAGAAAGGGCAATATACACATTTTTAAAATATAGTGTTCAAATACTTCAAAAAATCTGCTTCAACACCCTAATTTAAGGAACTACTTATTCTTTTAAAATTTCAAGTAATACATTTTAAAAAAATAAAATCTTTCACATGTCCTAGGGATAATTAAAATAATTCTATGGATACCTTTTAAATAAATAACTAGCATTTATATAGATCTTTAAGATTTGCAAAGTAGTTTACATGCTACCCCACTTAATCCTAACAATAAGTGCTGTTATTATCATCATTTCCATTTTAGAGATGAGGAAACTGAGTAAGAGGGTAAGGAAACTGTCTTAGGGTCACACAAACAGATCTGAATTCAAATCTTCCTGAAACCAAGTTCAGCATTCTATCTTTGTTTTTCATTCAGTAGTGCCCAAATCTTCATGACCGCAATGGACAATTTTCCCATGGGAATTTCTTGGCAAAGACAGTGTGGTAGTTTGTCATTTCCTTCTCTGTTAAATCACTTTTTTTTTTTTTTTGGGGGGGGGGAACTCTCCACTATGACCTGTCCATTTTGGGTAACTATGCATGTTTTAGCTCATTCATTGACCTATGTAAGCCCCTCCTGCATCAACTAGGGGCTTTTTTAGGCAAACAGATTAAGTGACATGCCCAGGATTACACAACTAGTACATATCTGGGGCTACATTTGAATTCAGGTCTTTCTATCTCCAGACTCAGCACTCTATCTGCTTCACATTTAGCTGCTCAATACTCCATTTATTGCACCACAAATATGCAACTTCTATTCTTAAAGAGAAGTATAGATATAGTTTGAAAATGATTAAATTTGTTAATTCTCTACTTCCTCAAATGAGGTTTTTCAACGTTAATGCTCCAAACTAAATGGTCATTTGCTTCTGTTGCTTAGTGTTGATTGATACAGAATATCAATTTGAGTCATTTATACATAGGGAGAGATCCAGGCCTGAAAGGATAGTATGACAGATTACAGAATCAGACTACATGCTAGAAAAGCAACTTTGGACATTTGGTAAAATTCCCCCCCCCCTTTTTTTTTTTGGATGAGGAAACTGAGACCCAGAGAGAGTAAATGACTTATTTGAACCCACATCTTTTGGGGCCACATCCAGGATTCTCTACTATACTACTCTAACCTTAACCTATAACTGCCAGAATCACTTGACTTCTGACACATGACTGGTCCCACAAACATTTAGAGCAACAAATGACAGATGAACAACTATGCTACACTGGTGCCCCACAATTTCAAGATAAATAAATAAATAGACTCAGCACACTGGGTAGACCCCTTGAGGAGAAAGAACTACCAGAAGTATATAGCTATGAAGACAAAGGCTGTGATTTGTAGTGTTGGGGGGAATACTGGCATCAACAGTGTCACAGATCCACTAGTATATCTGCTATTGATATATGTATCATGGTCACAAATCTTAGACCTAATGCTATTTGCAAATTTCAAAGATGTATAATCTAATATAATACAAATCTAATATTACCACCTACTTATACTGAACTAAGTTTCATTTTCATATATGAAGAATCATGACCTCTTAGATGTTTAAAAAAAACACACACACTTAAGTTATACTGTGTAAATTTAGTTCCCAATGCAGATTTCTTACAACTATAAGATAACAAATTAAACAATTCCTTATAAAATGTCTCTAAAAGCTAAAGATACATAACTATATAATCTTACACATATATATTTGCTTAAAAACTGAGATAATAAATACCAATCCCTAAATATTTATTAAGCACCTACTATTTATTTCCCACTGACTGTGCTAAGTAGGGACAAGGCAGATACAAAAAGGGCAAAAGATAGTCCTCAAGAAGCTTACAATCTAATTGGGGAAGATAACAAATATCTAACAAACAAGCTATATATGGGGAAAATTGGAAATAATTAACAGAAGGAAGATACTAGAATTAAAAGGGGTTGGGAAAAGATTCTTGCAGAAAATGAGATTTTTGTTGAGACCTAAGAGAAGGCAGCAGACAGAATTGAGGAGGAAGAACACCAATCACTGGATGGAAGAGTAAGTAGTGGGACTAAGGTATAAAAAGACTTGCAAATTAGGAGGGTCACATACCACAAATTGCCCCAAATGATAAAAGGCAATAGTGAATATTGGCAGAGGTGTGTGAAAATAGGCACATTAATACATGGTTGGTGAAGTTGTGAAATGGTGCAATCATTTTAGAAAGTAACTTGGGAATTATGCAAATAAAGTGGTTCATCTGTCCAAACTCAATGAACAAGAATCCATTACTGAGCTTACACTGAGAACCCATCAAGAAAAAAAAAGTCCCCATATACTCCAAAATATTTATAGCAGCACTTTTTTGTGATAGCTTAGAAATAAAATAGATGCCCATCACTGGGGAATGACCAATTAGAATATTAATAAAATGATTTGCGATATAAAAAAGTATTTATGATATAGAGATGCATGTGAAAGATCTGTTTTAATTGATACAAAGAGCCAAGAAAGTTACATAGTAACTACAATAATTTAAATGGAAAGAGCAACACACCAAAAAAAAAATTGTAACAAAATTATATAAAGATCAAGTGGAATTCACATAAAGAGATATGAGAAGACACTACCAATCTTCTCTTTTCAAGGAGTTAAGAAGATTCACAGCTGTCACACATATACATTTTTCAGACTTTCAATGTAGTAATTAGTTGTGTTGACATTTTTCTCCTCTCTAGAAAAAATATTTGTCATTTGGGATAGCTCTGAAGGAGGGGAAGAAGGAAGGATACTTTGGATATTGTGGCGCTATAGAAACAGAAGACATCAATAAAAGGGCTAGGGGATTTAAATAACAAAGAATTTCATATTTAATCCTAGAAGCAGTAAGGACCAATAGTTTATTTAGTAGGGGTTTAATATGGTTGGATCCTTATTTTAGGAAAATCACTATTGACTGAACGGAGAGAATGGATTGGATGAAGAGAGACTTGAGGAAGAGTCCCAATGGGAGGCTGTAGCTATAACATAAAGCTATTGAACACACTAGAAACTGGATTTTTCCTTCTATTCCTTTGAAGTTTGAAGCTTCACCAGCTCACTCTTGATAAAAATTGAAATTTCATTCATCACCATGGCTTCAACTCTCATTTCTATGTGATTCCAAGAACAAGTTAGTTAGATCCAGACTACTACCTCAGATCCAGAACCACATTTCTCATTGCCAATAGCTAGTTTCATTTGAGTGTACCAACTGGAATCCCAAACCCAACATTTACAAAGCCAAAATCATGTTTTCTCTCTGTTCTTTTATTATGACATCATTATTTTCCTAAGTACCCTGGCTTCAAACCTTGGAGTCATTTGACTTATGGATAATCAGTAATTACCTCTAAATTCTGACAATTTTACCTACTCTTTATATTTCCATTGCCACCAACAGGAAACCAGCAGGAAGTGAGAATAATAGATCAAAAACTGGACTTATAATTCAGTCTGGGTTCCAAAAATAAAATCTAATATTTATTAGATATGATTGTTAAGATAGTGCTATACATCATTATATACTTCAACAACAATACTATATGATCATCAATTCTGATGGACTTGGCCATCTTCAGCAATGAGATGAACCAAATCATTTCTAATGGATCAGTGATGAACTGAACCAGCTACAACCAACGAAAGAACTCTGGTAGATGACTAAGAACCATTACATTGAATTCCCAATCCCTATATTTTTGCCCGCCTCTATTTTTTGATTTCCTTCACAGGCTAATTGTACAATATTTCAGAATCCGATTTTTTTTGTACAGCAAAATACTGGTTTGGACATGTATACTTATTTTGTATTTAATTTATACTTTAATATATTTAACATGTATTGGTCATCCTGCCATCTAGGGGAAGGGGTAGGGGGAAGGAGGGGAAAAATTGGAACAAAAGGTTGGCAATTGTCAATGCTGTAAAATTGCCCATGCATATAACTTGTAAATAAAAAGCTATTAAAAATAATAATAAAAAAAAGATAGTGCTATATAAACTTTACTTGAATATTTCAAGGAAATAACTTGGTAAAGTGTCTTTAAAAGTTGCCTAGCCTAAAAAATTCACCTTCTTATACCAACTTGATAATGAACTTAAATAGAATGGTACTTAGACATGGTTCAATACTAGTACCAGCACTGTATTTGTAAATATATATAGCATTGTATTTAAACTACTTTTGTAGTTGTTCAGTTGTTCAGCCATGTCTGATTTTTTGCAATGTCTGTGGAGCTTTCTTGGCAAAGATACTGGAGTGACATGCCATTTCCTTCTCCAATAAGCCATGTAAATAAGAGTGATTGCTATTTTTATTGTTGTATCAGGACTACTACAATAGGGTTACAAATTTGGAGCTAGAAGGGAACATAGAGCCCATCTCTAGTCCCTTCATTTTAACTGCTCTCTTGGATTCCAATCTCTCTCTATCCCAAACCATCTGGCCCACTATTCCAAGAGTAATCCTCTTAAAACACAGGTCAGATCAAGTTATTTCCCTAGTAAGCAAGCTAGCAACAAGCATTTATTGAACACCTATTATATCCAAAAACATTGTGCTAAGAACTGGGGACATAAAGAAAGAAAAATACAACTGGTCCATAATCTCAAAAAACTCATAGTCTAATGGGGAAGGCAATATACAAATATGAATTGAAGATAAATTTCAGCTAGATGGCACTAAGTTTAAGTACTGCCGATGGTGAGGTTTGCAGGAATCTAAGAAAGACCGAAGATAGACACAGGAAAAAGGAGAAAGCTCCAGGAATGAGGACAGCCAATGAAATGATTTAGTTAGAAAACAGTCATATGTGAGGAAGGAGACCATTGTCACGCAATTGCAAAGTACATAAAGGGGAGTAAGGCTTAAAGAGACTGAAATGTAGGAAGGGACCATGTTATAAAAGGCTTTAAAAGTCAACAGTTTTATATTTAAACCTGAAAGTAACAGAGAACTAATGAAATTTATTGTTTAAAAAACAAATCTAAACATTCAACAGGCAATAGCCTATTGTAGTCTAAAATCCCTTGCCCAGTACTCAGGTTTCTGTGTACTCATCTAAAACTACCTTTCCAATTTCATTTCTGTTTCCATGAGGTATACCTCATGTCCTCAAAACATAACCCACTTTCCCATTTCCAATCCTTAGTTTATCTTCACCTAAAATGCCCTTCCCCCATTAACCAAATAGACCCATCTCTAATTTTCCTGCTTACATATCTCCCTTTGTCTGCCTCCACATTGTTACTCAAATTGTACCTTCAGTCTGGAATTTCCTCCCAACCATCTTAGTCTTCTTAAATTCTACTATAATTATAACTCACAAATATATGTACTCTGTATTCATCATCTCATTTGATTCTTACAACGTTTGAGGTAAGCAGGGGAATTATTACCGTCTTTTAATATAAGCGACTTACCCAAAATCCCATAATTATGAAATAGAAGGCCAGAGATTCGAACTGAGGTCTTCTGACTCCCAAGTCTAAAATGCCCCTTTTCATAAGTTGTTAATGACTTTTCCCTCAGAATTCCTTTTTTTTCTCCCTGGAGGTGTGTGGGAAGATATGGGAAAAGTGACAAGAATTACTTCTGCCATACATATTTACCACTATGTATTATATGTTTATGTTATATTACCTTATTACAGTATACAAATTCCATGAAGACTGTATTATCTAAACTTTGTATTTCCCTTAACACAGTGCTCTACATAAACTACAAATCTTTAATAAATATTTAAGTTGAGCCCTAACATAAAAACCTATCACTCAAGGCTGAACTCAAATGCTGCTTTCTGCATGAAGCCTTTCCTAATCACCCCAAATATATGGTATCTTATTTTGCCGCACTCCAAAAACACTTTCTTGGACTAATCTCATAGCACTTGTGCATAATACCTTTTATCAGTTATTGGTATACTGGCAAAGAATTGGACTCGTTATCAGAAAACCTGTGTCATAAACCTACAATGTGACTTTGGGGAAAAACACAACCCGAAGCTGAATTTTCTCATCTATTTCACTGGTATAAGAATCAAATTAGATAATGTATCCTTAGTAAATCAAAATACAAATATGTTAGTTATTATGCTCTTTTTTCTACATTATATAAGGGAATTGTATATAGTAACTAATAACTATTTGAAGGGTAAATACTTTGAAAGCTGTAACTTTGTCATATCCCTGTATTTCAAAAAAGCTTTAACATTTCCCTTTTAACATCTTAGACCAAGAGTATTTTTCTGGCACTGACCTCTACCCAAATTATCCCAACCAACTTTTTAATTTCTATAATGATGCTTTTAGATTATTGGAACAGAGGTAAATTGTGATCAAATAAGAATGATGACGTGATGGAAACATCTTTTTAAAATTTCTTTTAAAAATATTTAAATGTAATCTTAACTTAAAATTCAAACTATTAACATACTCAATTTTCTCTCAAGTTATACAACTAGAACCACCAGTGAACTGAATGAAGACGTTATATTCTCTAAGGAGATAAGATTAGAGTTGTAAAGTATGGTTGTGAATTATCAAGTCCCTAAATTGAAAGTAGTACAATATGTTAGTCTGAAGATTCCTTCTGTGTCAAATAATTCTGATAATCTGGCAATAAGGAATATTCCCCATGAGATTTTTAGTAAGATTTACCTATCCTCCTAGAAAAGGAATTGTATTTACAATCTGATTTCTGACTACACTGCTCAATGAAATTTGTGTATTCTCAGTTTGCCAATAATCTCAACTGTAAAATACATTTGCTTTTTCTCAGTCCACATTCTACTTGATCTTTCTACAAATTTTGATAGTGTCTTCCTCTTCCTCCTAGATACTCTTCCTTATAACACTATTCTCTCAATGTCCTTCTACTTTTCTGTTTCTCAAAGTCTGCTTTTCAAGATTATAATTATTTTCCTACTAAGTGTACACAACTCTGTAGATTCTTTTTTCCTCTTCACTCTCTCCTCTAAAATCTCATCAGTTTCTATGTATTCAATCATTTCTTTCCTACTAAAGATGGGTCCCATACCTACATATCCGAACTTATTTGTACTATCTACCTCATAAGTCATTAGTTACATCAGCTAAAACTGATGGATTTTGACAGGAAGATTTATTTTCAAATCTTGCCCCAGACAGTTACGAGTTGTATGATTCTGGGGAAGTCACCTAATCTCTCTCAATCTCAGTTGCCTTATTTGTAAAATGGAGACAAGAGTATCTGTACTACATGTCATTGTAAGGATCAAATGAGATAATAGCTGCAGTATTTTGCAAACATCACAAAATTTTATAATTATGTGACTTGCTATTTATAAGAGTAACTCAATATTTACTAAATAAATTGATTACATGTACGCATATGTGTATGCAAAAAAAATTAAAATCAATAGCACAGAATTTCAAAGTAGGCACATATTCAAAATCACTGCTAGGTCTAATGTGGGCTTGATCACTCAATGAACATTTAGAAACTGACAGATGAAGATAATTTAATTGCAAAATCTTGTGCCTTCACATACATCTCTTGCATCTCTCCCCTTCTTTCTACTTACCCTAGGAGCATTGTAGGCCCTCAATTCTTGCCCACACAATTGCAATAACCACACTCTAACTGTTCTCCCTGCTTCAATCTCTCCTAACTTGAAGACCTAAATGCAAAGTATTTTTTTTTAGCTTAATCTAAATCAGGAGAACAATTTATACAATAACATTTTAAAGAAATACATCTTTGAAAACCTTTGGAATTTTTGCAATAATTGCAATAATGAACCATGAATCCATGAATCCAGAGGAGCAATGATAAGCATGGTACTCCTAACAGAGAAGTAATGGCCAAGATGAGAATCTGTTTTGCGGGACCATGAATATTTCTTATAAGGGCTTTCTTTCTTTCTTTCTTTTTATCAATAAAGAGTAGAGAAAGATAAGGTGGGTTAAAGGAATATAACAGTCCCTCACAAAAAAGAAAGGAAGGTAAGAGGAAGAAAACAGGAGAAATAAAGGAAAAGAAAACTAAGCGGGTCTTTGGAGGTTTTTTTTAATATACAAAAGAGAAAAAAGGAGAGGACAGAATGAATCAGACAGTCAGGGCAGCTTTAAAAGTCACATGTTGAATTGATTATATATTAAAAGAAAAGAGAATCATAATTTCACATTCAATTAATCATTTTCTTTTGTGCTATGTGCCTGGAAACGTCCATGTCTACTTGCCATCTAGGGGAAATTGGAATACAAGGTTTTGCAAGGGTTAATGTTGAAGAATTATCCATATATGTTTTGAAAAATAAAAAGCTTTAATTAAAAAAAATATATACATGTCATTTAGTGTTTCTTAAGTTCAGAATAAACCAAAAAATTTTAAAGTCTCTCCCCTTACCTCTTTATCTCCCCTTAACTTCCCTTATCCTCCACACAGTGCCAAGTGAGCCAATAGTACAGGCCTATGACTCCATTACTTCCCAAGTTTAAAAAAAAATAAAGATTCTCTTGCTTCTATAATCAAGGAGAGACTACTACTTGGCAGTAAAGTTGTTCACAATGTTGCTCCAGCCTAACCTTCCAGCATTATTATATATTATTCTGCTTCATGTACTCTACACAGGATACTCCATCTCCCATCTCTCTGAGCAGTCCTTCACCTTTCTATCTCTTGGAATCCTTAGTTTCTATCAAAGTTCAGTTCAATTGCCATTTTCAATATGATCTAGTTCCTCTTTTCCAATAGGGCCCACCCCTTCATTATCTTGTATTTATTCTGTATATATATCTGTCTAACATAAAGAAACGTAATTTCTGTAAAAACTATACTATGTCCACTCCAAATTTATATTCTCACAATCTCAAGAGACCTGATTTTATCAAGGCAAACCTTTTACACCTTCCTAATTAGCTCACTGTCCTACTCAACACAGGCTCTTCTAAACTCTATCTTCAAACCTCCCAGGGCTCACCAGTCCTCCATCCTCTCAACTGAAAGCCTTGCCTCATATTTCACTGAAAAAACTGAGGTTATTTATTAAGAGCTCCTTCTCTTTTCCCTCATTTCACATCAGTAAGATCTCTTCTACCATTTTGTCTTCCTTCACTCCAGTCTCAAAGAAGTGGCCTTTCTCTTTGCCAAGGCAAACTTTTGTGTGCATAAATGACCTCATTCCTTCTTGTCTTCTCCAATAGACACTCTTCTCTATCGCTCCCAAGTTCTCATTTATCTTCAGTCTCCCTGGGCCAACTATCTGCTTCCCACTTAAAACACACCCAAATACACCCACACACATCCTCAAAAAAAAAAAAAAAAAAAAAAAAAACCTTACTTAATCCTTTCATACCTGATAACTCTCATCCTTTAGCTATCAACCTCTTCTGCTTTTTGTAGGTGACTAAACTCATGGAAAAGACTTTCTATAATAAATACCTCCACTTCCTTTCATCTCACTCCCTTCTTAACTCTCAGGAAGTCTGGCATTCAACCTCATCATTCAACTGAAAATTCTTTCTCCAGGGTGATGTCTTAATTACCAAACCTAGTGGCTTTTTCTCAATTCTCATGCTTCTGAACCTTTCAGCATCCTGACATTGTCAATTACTCTTCTCCTAGATACTCTCCTAAGATTTAATGACACTGATATCTCTTGATTCTCCTACCAAGCTAATTGCCCTTCTTCAGTATCTCTTGTTGGATCTTCATCCAGGTCATACTCTGTGTTCCCAAAACTCTATTCTATGTCCTCTTCTCTTCTCCCTCTATACTTCACTTAATAGCCCAAGTTCCCATGGACTCAATTAAACTCAATGCAAATGATTCTCAAATTTATTTATCTAATTTTCAGTCTCTGCTTATTAACATGCTTACATGCAACTGCTTATTGGACATTCCAAATTAAGCTCCACATACCCAAAACTGAACTCATTATCTTGATCCTGAATAAAACCTCTCCTCCTTTTTTGCTATTGCTTTCCAAGATACAATGATCCAATCACCAAACTTGCAGCCTTGCAACCCTGTCAAATTTCATACTGGTTTCCTCACTTTCACCTGTATCCAAATGACGGCAAAGTATGGTTTTCTATCTTCATAGCATCACTTACATAGGCTCCCTTTTCCCCTTTTATATTACCATTTCATCCACTAACTATTGCAATACCCTGTTGATTGCTCTCCCTGCTTTAAGTCTTTTCCTACTACAATATGTACCCTCCATTTAGCTAATCAGTGACCTTCCTAAAACACAAGTCTGATCATGTCAACACCCCTCTAATCAACTCCAGTGGCTCCCTATCACCTGTAGAATCAAATATAAACTCCATTTTCCTATTTGACTTATAAAGCCCTCCATAACCCAGTCCCTTCCTACCTTTCCATTCTTTTTATACTTTACATTCATACAGACACAGACACACAGACACACACGCACTTGAGATTGTGACAATGACTTCCTTGCTGGTTTTTTTTTCCCTTCCCTTGTAAACTTGACACTCCATTTCTGAATTCCAAGTTTTTTCCAAGTGGTTTTCAAGTTGTCTCCCACAACCTTAAATCTTGCTCCTCAACTCTACTTCCTAGTTTCCCAGGGTTACTTCCAGTTATCGGTTAAAGCATCATCTTCTGCAAGGAGATTTTAATCATGCCCCGTAATGCCAGTGGCTTGCCTCTATTAATGATCTCCAATTTATCTGTATCTTTCTTATTTGTAGATACTAGTTTGCATATTGTCTCCTACATTACACTGTAAGCACCTTAAAAGCAAGGATTGTCTCTTGCCTTTCATTTTATTCCTTGCATTTAGCAAAGTACCAGACATATAGCAGGTGCATATTGCTGGTTGACAGACTAAAGGCATGGACTTTTCTTTTTGTCTTTCTTTCCTCAACACCTATCGAAATGGCTGGAATATGGTTGAAATATGACTGGTCCTTAATTAATATTTGCTGATTAAATGATTTATTATAATTCAAAATTATGATCCTCGAAGAAAGGTAAAACCTTTTTTGTTATGTAGTTCATTATACACAAATTATTAATATTAAAAATAAAGCAATAAATGTTATGCATCATTTCATATCTCTTCCATGATCTATGAACTTTAAAAAAATTATAACTGCATTTCAATATAATTGGGTTTTTTTAGGCCAAAGCTTCTTAAACTTCTTTTATTCATGACAGCTTTTTGAGAAATTTCTCTCACCATGCTGTGTTAAGTACATAAAATAGGTATACAAATCAAATATTAACTGATAAAATAAATTATAAAGAAATTTATTGCAAAACAAGTCTTTGGTATACATATGCCATTATTTGGTATACATTTACCATTTATTAAAGATGAAGGCAAATTTGCATATTAATGAGATGGATATGCTTGTTTATTTTTACACAAAGAATTAAATCTTGGCAGATTATTTGATACCTTTTACTATTGCCAAATTTTTCCCAATCCCCACATTCAGTTACATGACCTACAGTTTAATAAGCTTCGTCTTAGGTAATAAGTGGTGAAGGGAGAGAGCACTGTACTTGGAGTCCGGAAGTGCTGAATTCAAGTGTGAACCTGGGCAAATCACTTAACTGGTTCAGTTTGCTCAACTATAAAATGAGGATAATACAAGTGTTTACCTCAGAGAGTAGTTGTGAAGATCAAATGCAGGAAAATATTTGTAAAGCACTTAGCACTTGATACAGAGTTTCGAATTAATAAATGACTGTTCTCCACACTCCCCATTCCCCCAAAACGCTCGTTCCTCTCCTTGTGTTTATTTTCTGCATTTAAAAACATTACTCTATGACTTCATTTACCTCAGCTTCTTAAACTGTTGTTCCTAATCTTATATCTGAATGTGGTGGTCTTATGAAATGTTTGATTTGTATACGTGCTTTTACATACCTGTACACCAGGAGTCATGTAAAAATTTCTCAGGGAGGAAAAGGAGTCTCAAGAGTGGAAAAAGTTTAAGAAGCCTTCTACTAGACTACCAAAGAAGTCCAGTGAACAATTCCTAACAATTCACAATAAATTCAATTTTTTAAAAGTTAATAGCTAGGAATCATTATAAAGTTAATTTCTACCAAAATTAATTTGTTACTAAATACTCTGCTACTTAAAAATCACCCAACTCAAAGAAGGCCTTTTTGAAAGTCACTTATATCTTCTCAATGGGGAGGAGCAGAGTGAGAATCTGGAACTCAAAAGTTTTAAAATCAAAAGTAAAAAATTGTTTACATTTAACTGGGGGAAATTAAATATCAAAGAAATAGTTTTACACTGGGAAATGAATGTAAACTGTTTGCATTTTTGTTTTTCTTCCCGGGTTATTTCTACCTTATGAATCCAATTCTCCCTGTGCAACAAGAAAACTGTTTGGATCTGCACACATACATTGTATCTAGGACATACTAGAACATATTCAACATATATAGGACTGCTTGCCATCTAGGGGAGGGGGTGGAGGGTGGGAGGGAAAAATCGGAACAGAAGTGAGTGCAAGGGATAATGTTGTAAAAAAAAAATTACCCTGGCATGGATTCTGTCAATAAAAAGTTACTATTAAAAAAAAAAAAAATAGAAATAGTTTTAAAAGATTTTAATTTTTTTATTTTCCAATTTAGTTTAAAGAAACAAGGACTTAGTAGTAAAACAGTATGAACCTAGATTAGTAGTTTCCAATGTATGCCATTTTTTTCAAGAAGTTACAGATTATTACATACCTATATATGCAGCTAGAGACAAAATGCTTCAGATTTTAGCAGTCCAAATAATTTCTTTGTAACACTACTCTTCTTGACAACTATTTCTAGTATACTTTACGTGAAAAATTTCATGCTTTATTCATGTTTATCTATACAACACAAAATAGTTTAAAAGGAGAAATTAAAACCAAATTACTAGAAATTAAGGTTAATGTTTCTTTGCAAATGAAAACAACTCAAAGCAAGAACACCCCCCAAAGAGTGCTCCAATACCAAAGTTGGTGGAAAGAACGATGGCATAAAGATTAAAAAAAAAAAAAAAAAAAAAGTGATGGAGGAACGACAATGAGAAAAATTGGGAGATGAAATGATAAATAACTGGGAAAAAAAAAAAAACCTACAAGGTCATGGGGAACTGCAGGGTCACAGAAAGGGGGTGCACTAGGGGAACTGCAGGGTGAAGTATCCGGAGCGACACCAACACTCCACGAGAAAATTGTGTTCAGAGTGGGTGATAGAATTGTTAGAAGAAATTATTACAGGCGGCTGGAGGAGAGGCGGAGAATCTGAGAAGAGGAGGTAAGGGAAGGCGGCAGGCAGTCCCGGACTGCGGGGGTCACGAAAACACTCGCTCCCGGTTCTGGGACAAGAACACGGGCCTCCGGCGGGTCTCGCTCAGGACTAGACCCACGACCCCACCGAGCAAGCGATCGAGCGCCGCCCTCCACTTCACCCTCAGCCCGCCTTCCCGCCCCCTCCCAGCCTGGCCTGAGGGGGGGGCGGGGGACGAGGTGGCCGGGGAGGGGAGGGCCCGAGTCCCGAACCCCAGCCCGGCCCGGGAAGGTTCGCCCGCCCCGCCGCCCAAGCCCCCCCCCTCCCCCCCATGCGCGGCGCTCTTACCAGGGTCCGAGGCCAGTCCGCCTCCCTCGCTAGCTCGCCTTCCGAGGAGGCGGCGGCAGCGGCGCCTCCTACTCTTCCTTCGGTAGCCGGCGGCGGGTCTCCTCACCCCTTGGAACCCAGAATTGCCATCTCCCGGAGGCAGCCGCCCCGGCTTCGGCCCTCAGGCGGTGCAGGCCGCCTGCAGCCGCACGGACCCCACGAACGGGAGAGACCGTGGGCTCCCGACCCCCTTCCCCCCCCACCCCAGCCCTCAGCCCCACGCCGCCTTCCCCCCCCCCCCCCGTCACTATGCCCGGGAGCACGCGCAGCACAGCCACCTCCACTCCTCACTCCCCTACACTCGGGAGCGCGCGCAGAGGCTCCCCTCCACACACACGCGCGCGCGCGCCACGCTCGGGAGCGCGCGCCGCGCTACCACGGCCGCCGCGGAGAAATCCGGCCTGACCTAGAAGCCGGCTCTCTGAGCATGCGTAAAAAAAAGCGTCCCGAGGCACGGCTCCGATTTAAAGCTTGTCCGGGTCTTCCCAGCGGTCCGGAAGGTGGGAGGAAGCGGGGTGGAGACGGTAGTAAGAGGTGAGAAGGGGACTGAACCTGAAAGGAGGCGGAGTTACTGCTGAGGCTCCGGCTTCCAAGTTTGTCCGCCACAATGCTTGCTTGACTTGGAGAAGCCCGATTCGCGCACGGCTTAGCCGCAGTAAAGGAGAATGTTCTCGGACTGAGCGGGTGAGGCATGTGACACGAGGTCCGTGCCGGAGAGTTCTTGTAGCTCTTACCTTCCGCCCGGCAGGCAAGAGGCCGTCGAAGGGCCTAAGTCAATAACAACACCTGGCCCCGCTTGACTACAACCTGCAACGTTGACTTGTGAGGGATAGCCCCACTAGAGGCACTCGCTTTTCATTTGCAAGTTGGGGAAAAAAATGTTCTTTTCAGTTACTTGAGGAAGTTAAAACTGTCCTTCCCCCATTTTTATAAGATTTAAAAAAAAAAAACCATTTCTCCTATCATGTCTGCTATTGCAGAAAATCTGTGTGATAGATAACATCACTGGCTTGAACTTCGTTAACAATAGAGATTACTTTAGTTAGATTCAAAACTTTTGGAGATGGAAAAGAATTTATTTTTTTTCAATTTATTTTTTTTTTTATTTAATAGCCTTTTATTTACAGGATATATGCATGGGTAACTTTACAGCATTAACAATTGCCAAACCTCTTGTTCCAATTTTTCACCTCTTACCCCCCCACCCCTTCCCCCAGATGGCAGGATGACCAGTAGATGTTAAATACATTAAAATATAAATTAGATACACAGTAAGTATACATGACCAAAACGTTATTTTGCTGTACAAAAAGAATCAGACTCTGAAATATTGTACAATTAGCTTGTGAAGGAAATCAGAAATGCAGGTGTGCATAAATATAGGGATTGGGAATTGAATGTAATGGTTTTTAGTCATCTCCCAGAGTTCTTTCTCTGGGCGTAGCTGGTTCAGTTCATTACTGCTCCATTGGAAATGATTTGGTTGACCTCGTTGCTGAGGATGGCCTGATCCATCAGAACTGGTCATCATCTAGTATTGTTGTTGAAGTATATAATGATCTCCTGGTCCTGCTCATTTCACTCAGCATCAGTTCGTGTAAGTCTCTCCAGGCCTTTCTGAAATCATCCTGTTGATCATTTCTTACAGAGCAATAATATTCCATAACATTCATATACCACAATTTACCCAACCATTCTCCAATTGATGGGCATCCACTCAGTTTCCAGTTTCTAGCCACTACAAAAAGGGCTGCCACAAACATTCGTGCACATACTGGTCCCTTTGATGGAAAAGAATTTAGAGGACTTATTCCACCCTACTCATTTTAGGAAGTTAAGGGAGTTGTTGGGTATCATGCAACTAATAGAGGCATCAATATCGGACTGAATCAAACAGTAATTTTGTGGTGGCTGCTACACAATGTTCTACACAGCAGAACAAGGACCCAATCCCCTATTATGTAACAGGAATTTCTAGATAGAATTGGAATGCATCTCAGGGAGATTGGTGTTCCATTTTTGTGGAGAATAGAAGAATAGTATTAATATTCTATGTTATTTGCAGTCTAGGGGTTTGAATTTGCTGAGGTTCAGAATTGTTAGGGAAGAAAGGAGGAAGATCAGATGCTTTAGGTATCACCACCCTAATTGAGATAACAAGCTTAGTCTCAGCCAGTTTAGTTCTTCTTTCAACCCTGTTACACAAGAAAATATTGGCAAATATGTTAGTGTATGTGATAAAAGACATTTAAGAGTAAGGGGTTTCTTTGATCCTGGACAGAGAAGAAATCTCAGCTCCCCTGGGAGATGCTAGGAATCAGAGTGTGTGTTAGGAGTGCTTGCTTCCTTATTAAGGCCTATGTCTCTGAGAGCTTCCTATTTACCATTCAAAGTCCAAGCCTTATTGACTGGGCTGTCATGACTTTCTGCCAGAAATCCTTCAGCAATTTTGGGGTCAAATCTCTTTGCATATTCACATTTTCACAGAACTGTCCTTTAAGGGACCACTCAAGCCCATTTAGGCTCAAGCGCTACAATTATAATGGAAATATTAGATAATACATAGTGGCTTAAAAAGCGCTTCATATACATTTTCTCATTTGATTCTCACAACCTGTGAGGTAGGTTATAATTATAACTGACATTTTATATAATGTATAAAATATACATTTTTTAAGCAAGTAAGTAGGGTTAAGTGATTTGTCCAGAATCACGCAGTTAGTACATATTTCAGAAAGATGAGTCTTCCTATTTCTGCTCACTTAGCTGTCCCCTTAACAGTTTTGGACAGAAACTCTGAGATGTATATTTTAATGTATAATTATATCTGACATTTATGTGGCACTTCAAAGTTTCTAAAGCATTTTACATATATTATCCCTTTTGGTCTTTGTCTCAGCTGTATTTTTATCTTAACTGATTTGTTGCTTTGTAAATATTTAATCATGAATGTAAATCATATATTAGTATCATCCCCATTTTACAAATCAAGAAAATGATATTAAGTGACCGGCCAGGGTCACAAAGTTAGTAAATAGAGTCAAGATTTGTACCCAAGTTTTCTTACTCCAAGTCCAGTGTGCTGTTGAATGCCTATATATCCAATATGATATGAATCATGGAAGATTCTATTTAAGTGAATCCATACTTCAATACCTCAGAAATCTGTAATTTCATCAGTACGTGTATATCTTCCTTTACTGAAGAGCACCACATCTCTATAATTTAATAAATGGTATTTGAGAGTAGTCATGGCCAAAAATTCATCACTCTTTGGCCAACTAGATAATAGACCTCTCTAAAATTAGCTAAGCTGGTCCTCTGACAACAGCTATGGAGCCCATCACAAGACCTATTCTTGAAACTTTTCCAGATTCAAATCCAACTTTAATCAATAGAATTATAAAATTCCAGAGTTGGAACAGACTTCAGACGTCATTTGGTTCAACTTGTTATATTTGAAAATTAAGGTAAACAAAAGGTCCAAACATGGTCAATTTATTAGTTAGGCTATCAGTAAATAATAAACTGAGTCTATAACTTCTCAGGAATCAAAGACCTTGAATGAGGACTGACAGGGTCTCCATAACAATTAGTAGGATGACAGAGTAAAATCTTGACCAACATATATGTGTCTTCTGATTGGTTATTGATGACATAATCAGAATTTAGATTACATCATTTGGATCTCCCCTTCTAAAACCCCCTTGTTGTAGTTATTCTGTTGTATTTGACTCTTCATAACCCCATTTCAGTTTTTCTTTATAAGATACTGCATTATTTTGCCATTTGCTTTTCCAGCTCATTTATAGATGAGGAAACTGAAGCAAGTAAGTAGGGTTAAGTGATTTGTCCAGAATCACATAGTTAGTACATATTTCAGAAAGATGAGTCTTCCTACTTCTGCTCACTTAGCTGTCCCCTTAACTGTTTTGGACAGAAACTCTGAGATTCTTCCCCTCCCAGATTTATTTACTTTAAATTTTTTTTTTTTTTTTTTAGTTAGGTGAAAGAGGAGATTCTTTGCCCCAATTGCTACCTAGCCTTAATCACTGAATTAGTGCAGCCTCAGTCAAACTAAGACCTGTTCAAGACCTTTGATTAAAAAGGCCAAGTATTTTTTTTCAATTCATCCAGGGCTATTTCTAGTTTTCCTGATCTATATCTGTCCCAGATGGCTCTAGAGGGGAAAGTGAGGCAGGTGACCTTGCACAGTTCTCCCTCACTTAAATCCAACTCACTTGCATGTCATGGTATCACCACCTTGAAGTCACCACCATTCTCTTTGAGAATGAAGGACAACAGGCTTCTTAACCACAGCCAAGACTTCTGACTTGTGTCAAAGACAAAGGTTCTACTGCAATGGGAGTAGCAGAAGGAGTTTAAATTGAAGAGGCCACACCTTTTAGGTTAATCAAGTTTCTTTGGAAAGTGGATGATGGGTGGGCTTACAAAAGTAAAGGTTATTATAACACAAAAGCTTGACCTTTAGGCAAGTTTCTTTGGGATGTGGATAGCCAGTTTATCTGGAGAAGGGAAGTGAAAGGGTATAATAAATCTGGCTTAATTACATCTTAACTAAATAGAATTAAAATCAATTTTCAGTTTTATAAACTCTTATTCAAAGGAAGACTCCCAAATATAATGTGAATGCAAGGTACTGTGACTAAAAAGATGAAAATAAATTAGACCATCTTGCCCTCAAAAAGCTTATGTTCTGCTGGATAAAACTATATATATATATATATATATATATATACACACACACACACACACACATACATAAACAAATATAAAATGTAAAACAGGTAAATTATAAAAGAATTTGATAATTAACAGAAGGAAATTAGCTATTGCATTGGCTATCACTGATAAAAGTCTGGTATCTAAGATCTATATGGAATAGACACAAGTATTTATTAGAATTATTTCCCACTAGATAGTCAAATGATATAAAATCATTGTAAAGATCACAAAGAATAGCAAAATACCAATAAATGTATGAAATCATGTTCTAAATTGCTAATAATAACAAAAATACAAATGAAAACAACTTAGATTTTACCTTACACACAGAAAATTGGTAAAAAAAAATCAATATATTGTTGGTGGAGCTGTGAATTTATATTGTTTTCTGAAAAAATGATCTGGAATTATATGAGAAAAGTGATTGAATAGTTAATTTTTTTTGATCCAATATTTTCAGTATTGGACATTTGCCCTCAAGAAATCAAAGATAGATCCAACATATATAACAAAATATTCATAATGATATTTTTTTGTGAACAAAACATTGGAAACAAGTACTCATAATATGAGGTATGGCTGAACAAGCTAGCATATGGGCATTATATCATGATATTGTGCAGTAGAAATAATGAATAAGACCAGGGAAATATGTAAAAATCTTTATGAATTCATGCAGGGTAAAGTAAGCAGAATCAGAAAAATAATATAGACAATGATTATGATAATATAAATGGAAAGATAACTAGAAGGACTATGAGGAACTATAACAATCTTGATTCTAAAGGACAGCTAATTAAACATATTTCTGTCCTCTCAGAGAAGCAAAGCACTACATTTAGCAGAATGCTACTGTCTTCAATTGGTTTTGCTTAAGTATTTTGCTTTGTTAAAGTGCAGGTTTCATTTCTGGAGATAATAGAGGCATCAATAAATCTTTTTAAAAAATTATTTTTATAGAATTAACATGAATTGGAGAATTGGGAAAGTGAGGAAAAATCAAAAATGGAGAATGATCCCAAGGTTGAAAAGTAGAGTGATTGGAATTGTAATGCCCTCAACAGAAATTATCAAGGATGTCTTTAGGAGGAAAGAAAATGGGTTCCTTTTTGTCCATGGAGAATTCAAGAAGAGATGTCCTGGAAAAACCAAAAAAGAGGATTTTCAAAATTAAAAAACACAATAAACAATATGGAATACAGAGTAATCAAGAAAAGGAAATGATCAGCAATTTTAGTAACTGCAAAGGAAACAAAAAGCATGAAAGTTTAAAAAAAAAAAAAAGGCCACTGGATTTAGCAATTAAAAATTGTTAGTATATTTAGAAAAATTTCAGTTGATGGTAAAGTTAGAAGCCAGATCAAAAATCATTAAGATATTAAGATAAATTTGAACTTATTTTTAAAGATGGAAAAATTTCAGAATTGTGAATTGTGGAGCATGAGATCAAGAGTGTGACCATTCCTGTATGTGTCCATTGTGCTGTGAAGATATAGACTGTGTCAGCTGAAGAAGCTGACAAGTGGGACACACATACACACACATAAATATATCCACACATGTATATGTAAACATTTTTTCAAGAATTGGAGTGGAGAGGGTTCTGAATATCTTGAGAAGGAGGGAGATTGACCTAGACTGAACAGAAAACAGTAGGCAGGATCCAGACAGGATGATATTGATTGAAAAAAACCTGGGAACCAATTCTCCACTAAGGTAGCTGTGGTGGAAGCTCATTCAATTAAAGTCCCATGTAGACTGAGCTAATTTTTTTTTTCTAAAAGGCAGGGAAAATGTCCCTACCTTTGATCCAAGATATAGATAGCGCTCAAGTTATTGACCAATCATCCTGGTTGCCTAGGCCATAAAAGGCAAGTTTATGAGGAAGTCAATGCTCTCAGACTGGATGGATTTCCCAATCTTAAATCAACATAGTATTTTGACAAATTTTGTTTTTATATGTCAACAAAGGAAATTATATCTACATGAACCAATTCTGTGTCTTTAATCAGCATCTTTTCCATGTTATTTTTTAAGATGTTTTCTTTTTGGAAGATCTTTGAGCATTTCATTTTCTTCTAATTCCAAGCCTGAAATTAAATTGGTTTGAATTAAGCCTAGATCAGAATAATAATTGATTTTATTTTTCGACAGCCCTAATTGATACAAGGGGGCAGCAAGTTGGTACAGTAAATAAAACGCTGGGCATAGAGTCAGGAAGATTGAGCTTTCCAAATTCAAATCTGGTCTCAGACATTTATTAGCTATGTAATCCTAGGCAAGTTATTTAACCCTGTTTACCCCAGTTTCCTCATCTGTAAAAGGAGCTGGAGAAGGAAATGGCAAACCACTCCAGTATCTTTGCCAACAAAACTCCAAATGGCATCAGGAAGAGTGAGAAGCAATTGAATAACAATAACAAATTGATAGGAAAATTTTCTTGTATTGATTTGAAATTGGTGTTTCTTACATGACTAAGATATAAAGAGTAACATCATAAACAAATTAGAGGAGTTTTCAGAATTATGGATAAGCAAGACAACAAGCATTTAGTAACACACATGCTTATGCTATATAAGCAAAAAGAAAGTCAATGCCCACTCTCAGATAGCTTATATTCTGATGGGTAAAGACAAATACAAAATGACAGTTGAAAAATGGAAAAGAAATGAGAGGAATAATGGTGAAATCTGGAAAATCAGAATCAAAGCTAAAAGGAGGATTAAGTTTGGTTGGCCTGTGGCACCAAAATGGAGGCCTCTGGAGGGCTCCCCAATAGGAAAAGAGAGATGGCATGACAGAGAGATGATCCAGGGTGTAAAGCTCATAAGAAATGAAGGAAATTCTATTGTGAGATCATTGCTGAGGCATGCTAAAAAAGTGAAGAAATTCAGAAGCACAGTCAGGAGGGAAACTGATGGGGAAATAGTGTGGGATAGAGAGGATCAGAGAAAATAAAATGGATAGATATAATTATATAAAATTGAAAATATTTTGTACAAACACATGAATGCAGCTAAAATTAGAAGGGCAGCAGGTAACTGGTTGAAAAAAAAATGAATTTGCTTGATAAGGTATTTATTTCTAATATATTTGAGGAACAGATTCAAATTTATAAGAATAAGAGCCATTCTCCAACTGATAAATGGCCAATGTATATGAATAGGCAATTTTCTAAGGAAAGAATCTAAGCCATATGAAAAATGATCCAAATCATTAATAACTAGAAAAATAAAAATAAAAGCAATTTTGAGATTCTACCTTATATTCATCAGATTGGCAAAGATGACAAGAAGAAAACAACAGCTACTGGAAGGGCTATAGGTAAACAGACACATTAGTGCATTATTGTTGCTAAAAATTAGTCCAATTATTCTCAAAAGTAATTTTGAACTATGCACAAAAAGTTCTTACACTATATGTCCTTTGATTTAGCAATTCTATTATTAAACCCATATCCCAAAGAGATTATTTTTTCTTAAAAAGAGGAAAAGGACCTATATATATATATATAATATATATTATATATATATAATATATATTATATATATATATAATATTTTTAGAAACTCTTTTTTTGGTGTCAAAGAACTAAAAAACCAAGTAGAAGCTGATTGGTTGGGGAATGGCTGAGTGAATTATAGTATATGAATGTTATATAAAGTACTATTTGGCTATAAGAAATTATAAAATCTACACTTTTCAGAGAAAACTGGAAAAATTTGTGTGAATGAATTCAAAATAAAGTGAAGAGAACTAGGAAAGCAATTTACACAGTAACAACAATATTGTGAAAGAAAAACAGTTTTTAAAGACTTAAGAACTCTAATCAACACAATATTCAGTCATCATTCCAGAGGATAAATGTTAAAGCATGCTAACCCCCCTAGACAGTGAAGTGATAGATTTAGGGGGGATATTGCCAATTCAGGAATTTGTTTTGCTTAACTTTGCATATTTATAACAAAAATTTTATTTTTTTTTTATTTTTTTTTTTTTGTCCCAAATGGGAAATAAAGAAGATATAGAAGGGAGAGAAAATAGATTTTTTTTCTAAATAAATATATAATTTGAAAGAGGAGTCCATCTATAATGTATTATATGATCCTAGATTTAGAACTTGAAGGGATGGTTGTTAAAAACCATTTAGTTCAGTCTTCTCATTTTACAGATAAAGAAACTGAGGGCCAGAAAAGGAATGTGACTTACCTATAGTCATATAGGTAATAGGTGATAGATAGGTAATAATACAATTCTTGTATCTTCCAATTCTAAGTCTTTGATTCCCAGGATCCATGATACCAGGCTGTCTCTCATTAACTCTAGTTTTTACTTCTAGGGTGAAAGTAAACAAGGTTAAAATCACTCTATCACTTGGCAATCAACTCAAATAATTTTTAAAAAACTATCATGTGCTTGGTCTAACTTTTATTTCCAGGCTAAACGTCTGCAAGTCTCCAAGCAACTTTACATGGCATTATCTTTGTTCTCTTGACCAGCCTGATCACCTTATTTTGAGCACACTCTAATTTTCAGTGTCCTGAAAATGCAAAGGCCAGAACTTAACACAATACTCCAGATATATGCTGACCTGAGCATTGTACTATAGGATTTACCATCTCCATCACCCTGAAATCTATGCTTCTATTAATGAAACCTAGAATCACATAAGCTATTTTGGCTGTCACATCACACTGCTGACTCACAATGCAGTACAATCATACTCCTCGTTTCGTTTCCCATATTCTAGCCACATTTCTCCTATTCTTTAATTGTGCTACTGATTTTTTTTTTTTTTAACATAGGTATACAAGTTAACATTATTTGAATTCAGTCTGACCTTATTATAGTCAGGCTGGCTTTATAGGCTACTAAAATCTTTTTGGATTCCTTATTTGTCACCCAATATGTCTTTTACAGCCTTGCTTATCTGAAAACTTGATAGGTATGCTACTGGGTTACCCCAGCCCATCAACAATAACCTTAAGGAGATTCAATGGCACCTTAATATGTCCAGAATTAACCATAAAGCCCTTTGTTTTGCATTTAAAGCTCTTCACAACCCAGCTCTTTCTTATCTAAAGATGTCTAATCTTAAATTCTACTCTACCTGTGCCACAATTCAGCCATACTGACATTCCTTATATATGACATTACTTTTCCCATTTGTGTGCCTTTCCACTAGCTCTTTACTATGCATGGAATGATCTCCCTCTCAACTTCCAAATCTTAAAACCCTAGCCTTTCCTTAATATTAAATTCAAGATTTCCCCACTCCAGTTGCTACTCTTATCTCATTTAAGATTTCTTTCATTTATTTTGAATTTATCTCATATATTCTGATTTTTATATACTTGGGGTTTTTGTTTGTTTGTTTTGGCAATTGGGGTTAAGTGATTTGTCCAGAATCACCCAGGTATTAAGTATCGAGTGTCTAAAGTCAAATTTGAACTCAAGTCCTCCTGATTCCAGGGCTGGTACTCAATTCATTATGCTAACTAGCTACACTTACATACTTGTAACATAATAGTGTAATTCAATGTTATTATATCATTACCATATAGTACTATTACTATACTAATATCATATATACTATATTAACATAGTACTTTTGTTATGGTAGTATAACATTTATATTGCATTTATATAGTCTTTTAAGGTTTGCAAAATGCTTTACAAATATTGTCTCATTTTACATTCACAACCTTGGAAAGGTAAATTTTGCCTATTTTGCAAATGAGATGATTAAAACAGAGTGAGGTTAAATTACTTTCCCAGGATCATACTAGCAACTGTTTTAAGGCTGGATTTGAATTAAAATCTTCTAATCCTTTATGCATTGAGTCACCTAGCTGCCTATAATGTATATCAATCAATAAATAAACATTTATTAAGTTGCTCTGATATGTTTGTTAAATATCAGGTGTACAAAAAGAGGCAAAAGACAATCTCTGTGTTCAAGGAGCTTACACTCTAATGGGAAATACAACATGCAATAAAATATATACAAAACAAGATATATACAGAACAAATAGGAGTTCCTTAAAGAGGAAGATACTAGAATTAAGAGGAGTGGGGAAAGTAATCCAGTAAAAGGAGGGATTTTAGTTGGAACTCCAAAAGGAAGTCTACCGGGCTTAGATATATCTAAGAATAATTACAAAAAGAAAGAAGTTGGTGTTATGTAAGGATTTTAGAAATAACATATATTTTTTAAAAATGAAATATTATAGACTTCTGGAATGGAGTGCATAAATTCCTTGGCTATGTATAGCATCTTTACGAAAATTAATCGTCTTTGGATATAAAAATCTACAAATTCAGAAAAACAAAAGTATTATACAATCCTTTACTGACTACATTAATATTAAATAAAAGGCCTCTAAAATGTTAAAAATCAATTGAATACTCAATCTTAGAGAATTAGGGAGTCAAAGAACAAATCATAGAAATGAGAGATAATCTTATTAGACACAGTGCAACAATAAGACTTTATGCAAAAGTTTTAAGGATATAGCCAAAATATTCTTTAGGGGAAATGTTTATATATCTCTAAATAATTTTATTGACAAAAAAGAGAAAGAACATATCAGTGAATTGGGAATGCAGCTAAAAAGATTAGAAAGCCAACAAATTAAAAAACTCACATTTGAAATTCTTCTGTTATAATGTGAAGTCCTTGAGAATAGGAACTGTTACTTTTATATTTGTGTCTGCAATACTTAGCATAATATTTGCACAGAATAAGCATTTAATAAATGCTTTTTTCATTCATATATTATAACCACTTTTGTTGTTGTTGTTCAACCATTTCAATTGCTTCATTTGAAGCTTTCTTTGAAAAGATACTGGAGTGGTTTGTTATTTCCTTCTTCAGTTCATTTTATAAATGAGGAACTGAGTCAAACAGGCTTAAGAGACTTATCCAGAATCACATAGCTCATAAGCGTTTAGGATCAGATTTGAACTCAGGAAGATGAGTCTTCCTGATTCCAGGCCCAGCAATCCTCTGAGCCACCTCACTGCCCATTCTATTGTTCACACTTCAATTTCTGAAGAGGACCAATGATATCACAGGATGATGCCTTGATTTGCCCATGAAATGAATTTAAGTGAATCAGTTATAGTCATCATTAGCTTCACTCTCTCTTCTAGAGTCATTGAAGTCCAGTAGCAAGACAAAAGTCAGGACTACTGGCAATGCCTTGGGATGCAGTGAATGACCTTGGCATCAACCTTTTTTAGCCTATCTGTTGAGATGGCTTTACCAGGGTGTGGCTACTGCATATGCAGTAACTTGTTGAAGCCAGGTAAGAGGTGTTGCTTAACCTCTTACCAGGTTGGTAAGAGAGTTGGGTGACTGGTTGGACTCCAAAAGTGGATAAGCAACTCTGAAAAGGGCTTGGCAGCCTTCACACCAAAGGTGCTGATCTTTCTGAATACCTCCCACACCCCAGCTCAAGTTTGCTAACCTTGTGGTAAAATGGTATACTTTTGATTGGCTGGGAAGCCATAACTGAAGGCTATTCAAAAGGCTAAAATGAGTTCCTTTCTCTTCCCATTTTCTGTCCTCAACATGTAGCCAATCTATGTTGGAGAATTCATGTCATGAGAATTAAAAGGGAGGTAGGAAATTGGTTTTGCTACAAACTGGATAGTAGGCAAACAAAGACTTTAAGAGGAGATCCAGAATGAAGTTTAAAAGATCAAAAGAGATCAAAATGATGGAAATATCATCTCTTTTCCAGCTCTTGGCTGAAAATTCTAGATCTATGAGGCTACACAGTCTCTAATCAGATTGTGAATGCCTTGAAGAAATTATTTCTTCTTTTTCTTTTTCATTTCCTCTTAGTGCTAAGTACAATTATTAGCACCTGACAAGTGGAGGCTTTGTCTTTTAGTGAAAAGAGCTAGATGTGGAGGTATAGCATCCTAGATTTGATCTAGAAGGGATCTTGAAAGATTAAGTCGAACCTCACCCTCAAGTTCTCTGACATAGGTTTGAATCATCACTCCTATTTATTGCTTGTGTATAGGTTACTCGACCTCTCTGAGCCTCAATAAAAAGAGGTATTAGGTTAGACGACCTCAGAAGTTCCTTTTAGTTCTAAATCTATAATTCTATGGTTGATTTTACTTATGTGGGTTGGGAAAAAGACTCTGGAATCCTGACTGAATAACAGTTATTTCCTGTGGGAGGGAGAAGCAATTGTAAATATGATAAGGTATCAAGAGAAAAACAGTCACTTGAAGCAGAGTAAGCCTGGATTCCTGGGGAGAGAATGTGCTACTCCCTAAGAGAATTAGTGAAAATGCTGCAAGGATGATGAAACTTGGTTACCTATTTGAACACGTCCAGAAAAGGACAGCAAAAAGCAGAATGCTTTTAACACTTGGTGGCAAGAAATAAGTTGTCCATGGGTTCTTAAATATAAAATAACTAGTCCAGTGATGTTACAGTATTTACATTTGTTAATTGCCTCTGAAGATTTCTTAGCAAATATAATCTCTTCCTTCCTTTCTTTCCCTCTTCTTTCTTCCCTTCCTTCTTTATTCTACTATTTGATCCTATCTGTGAATGTGGGCATTAGTAAATGGAAGCTGCTCCTTCTATCCAGTAGAACAGTTCAAACTCCGTCAGTGTCTTCTTATCCTATGACATTTTTTCCCATGTCATAAATCTTGTGTAGAGAATCTATCTAGCACATAGGCAGTTGTCTTCTGAGTTTTTAATATTTCATTGGTTTGAAATACCAGACTTAGATTAATCTTGATCTCTTAATTTATGGTCATTTGACTTTTTTTCTGGTTATATGGATCCTTAATGATGAATTTTAGGTCTTAAGTGCATATCACTATTGATATTACAACACAGTCTACTCTTGCCCATTGTGCATATTTCCATTACCTTTTGGGTCATATGCAATTTTATTTTTTCAAGATGGCATCCAGGATCCATGGATATATTGCATCACTAAAAGTATGCTCATTGACTTACATGAACTGATGCTGAGTGAAATGAGCAGGACCCAGGAGATCATTATATACTTCAACAACAATACTATATGATGACCAGTTCTGATGGATCAGGCCATCCTCAGCAACGAGATCAACCAAATCATTTCTAATGGAGCAGTAATGAACTGAACTAGCTATGCCCAGAAAAAGAACTCTGGGAGATGACTAAAAACCATCATTGAATTCCCAATCCCTATATTTATGCACACCTGCATTTTTGATTTCCTTCACAAGCTAATTGTACAATATTTCAGAGTCTGATTCTTTTTCTACAGCAAAATAACGTTTTGGTCAGGTATACTTATTGTGTATCTAATTTATATTTTAATATATTTAACATCTACTGGTCATCCTGCCATCTAGGGGAGGGGGGGGTAAGAGGTGAAAAATTGGAACAAGAGGTTTGGCAATTGTTAATGCTGTAAAGTTACCCATGTATATATCCTGTAAATAAAAGGCTATTAAATAAAAAAATAAATAAATAAAAGTATGCTCATTAAAAAAAATATGGCATTTATAGTAGTTTTTGTAGAAATCCATGCAACATGCTAAGTATAGAAATGGGGTTCAAATAATCTCTATTATGAAAGATTTGAGACCTTTAAGAAGGTGTTTTCCTTAAGGAATCTGTAAGCTAGCTGGAGAGTAAGCTAGTAGAAAAACCAGTTAAATTATTGGAAGATTGCAGTGGTGTTGTGAAAAAAATATTTATTTATACTAAATTGTAGTTTCTTCCTGTTTGCATACTGTGGTAGTAACAAAAGCAGTTGCTGAGGAAGCTAAATGTAACAAACTTTCAAAAGAGAATATGGTTGATAGCATTTTCAACTTTTTTCCCCTAAAGCAATTGGGGTTAAGTGACTTGCCCAGGGTCACACAACTAGGAAGTAGTAAGTATCTGAAATCAGATTTGAACTGGGGTCCTCCTGACTTCAGGGCTGGTGCTCTATCCACTGCACTATCTAGCTGCCCCTCTTTTTTCTTTCTAAAAACAACATATATTGTATATATCACAGCAATGATTTAGACTGAAATAAAATCAAGAAAAATCTGGTGGTAGAATCAACCAGTAAGACAGCTACATCGGGGAATACCATTCATTGCCCCATCTTCTGGACTAAGTTTTAAGGTTGAGATTTTTCCTAATGTCAAGCAACAGTAAAAGAAATGTTGCTATGTAAAGCTTTGAGTGTTGTGTACCAGAACTAGCAAGCAGGAAAGTTCCATCTATTAGGTATGATTCAGGGTAGCAATTTCACGGAGGACTTTACCCTCCAGTAGCTCTAGCTTGGCACTACCCCCATTGCTCACATGACTGACTATCTTCATTATTTTGGCATCCTCACCATTAAAAAAAAAAGTCCAATTTCCATGTTGTTGTACACCTTACTGAAGGTGAAAACCATCCCACTACCAATGATCATCTTTTTGACTTTGTTTATCATGTTATTCATTAGCTGGATCTTATCAACGGCTGTATCCACAACATAGTTCTTTTTTTTTTTTTAATCAGGAAATCAATTGCTTTCTGAGGCAGATTCACTCCCACTGTTTTTTTGGTACCACAAGTAACCAAAAGTATTCACATACACATTGCCTGCTTGGAAAAGGACAGTTGAAAGGCTTCTATTTTGGCTGGCTTAGCTTCCAGGAATAATCCTGCTAGTATCTTTACCTTTTCCATGGAAGCAGAGAGTTTCCAGGAAAATAATAGCAGCAGTAACTGGGTTAGCTTAGTCTTTCTCCACTTTTAATCCCACACAGTCTTTCAGGAACAAAACATCTTTCTCCATCAAAGATTTGAGTTCCATAGTCATAGATTCTAAGGAGTATTTGTCAGATGTGGGGACACCATCCGCCCAGCCTAAATGACTCATCAGAACAACTGACCACTCCATTATCCACATAGTTGCAGATAGTATAGAAAGTAACTTTGATTCTCTGGTTAGTAGTTATCTCTTTGTTCTTCATGACAGAATTAAAGTCTACCATAGTAGAGGCTTAATAAATGCTTTTTATTTGATTAATTAATTGATAAATAATAAATGCCAAATAAGTGTTATAGATAATGACTACTGTAAGAATTCAGAGAAAGAAGAGTTTACCATTGGGTGACATTCTCAGGCAAATCTTTATGGATATAGTGGAATTGGAAATAAATATATAATAATAAATGGCACATATAGCACTTCATGGTTTGCAAAGTGATCAACACATTATCTTGTCTTTACAACAAACTTGTGGGGGTAGATAATATAGGTATCATTATCACCATCTTAAGGATGAATAAATGAAGACTTGGAGATATTACATGACTCACTCATACTTACAGAGATAGTACAAATCTGAGTAGGATTTAAATCTAGGTATATTCTATTTCCAATTCCAGTATTCTCTATCACTGTCAAAGAGGAAATCAGGAAAGACATCAACATGGGAGAAGCTGTGAGCAAAAATAAAGAGGTGTTAGCTGGGTTCAGGAAACAGTGAGTAAATCAATTTGGATAGGGGAAAAGATTCATAGAGGAAAGTGGGAAATAGGAATAGAAAAATAAATTGGAATCAAATTGTGGATAAATTAGGAAAGAATGAGACTAGAATCATGAAAATCAATTAGGCTATTAAAAATGGTCTATGTATGAACTGATAAGGACTCCAATAAGAGTAATAACTGGAATTGAAAAGAAAGGAGAGCTGCAAAAACATTATGAAAGAAATCCATATGACTGAAGGATTCAATTGATGTTTAGATCAAGAAAGAAAAAGAGATCAAAGGTGATTAAAATTCTGAGTTTCTTAAAGAAATAGGCAATTCAGAAGGGGAAACTGGCCTTGGAGATGGTTGGATGAGTTCAGTTTTAAGCTTGCTATAACAAGATTATTTTTCTTTTGTTACATTTTATTAGCCACAAAATATTCTTTCCAACAAACTTTTTTTTAAACAAAGTACATTTATTCAAGTTGTCTTTTATCTTTGGTGTATGGTACTAGCATCAATTGCTGTTTTTGACTAGATTTGTGTTGCTTTTTCGTATTTATAGTCATTGGGCATATTGTTCTTTTGGCTCTGTTATCTTCACTCTGTATCGTATCTTAAGATTCTCCCCAAGTTTTTCTGAATTTCTCATATTCATCAAGAGTTTCTATTACATAGTTAGTACTCATAAATGCTCAATAATAAATTGATTACCATAAAAGTAATATTCCCTGACATTCTTATTCCATAATTTGTTCATTTATTTCCTACTTGCATATATTTTGCTTTCATTTTTTGTTATCCAAAATAATATTACTGGCATTAAATTGCCTTTGGAAAAGTGTATAGTCCTTTCAAATTGTTCCTAAATTGTTCCACCTTCCCCTTCCCTCTCCTCCAAAGGCTTACAAACTGACTTTCTCTTCTCTTTAAGACCAATGTTCTTTTCCTGATATCACATGGTTATAATTTGTAGAATATCACAATTTTTGAGTAATCAAAGCAAAAAATAATCCCAAGTCAAATTGGACAATGAAAAAGGAGATAAAAGCTCGTTGAAGAAAGGAATTCTTTAAAAATTAGAACTGGGGAAGTAGGCGCTATTAACTCCATGAGACATCAAGAAGTAATAAAACTAAATTAAAAGAATAAAAAAAATCCCAAGAAAATGTGAAATATCTCTGGAAAAACAATTGACCTGGGAAATAGAACAAGAAGAGATAATTTAAGAATTATTAGAGGCAACTAGGTAGTGTAATGGTTAGAGCACCAACTCTGAAGTCAGGAGGACCTGAATTCAAATTTGGCCTCAGACACTTAATACCTCCTTGCTGTGTGATCCTGAGCAAGTCATTTAACCCCTATTGCCTCAAGGGTAAAAAAGAATTATTAGAGTACCTGAAAGCCATGATAAAAAGAAAAAAGAGCCTAGACACCAGCCCTGATATTCTAGAACCAGATGGTAAAATGGAAGTTGAAAAAATCTACTGATCCCCTGCTGAAAGAAAACTCAAAATGAAAATGTCCAACAATATTATAGCCATATTCTGGAGTTCTAAGGTCAAGGAGAAAATACTGCATGTAGCAGAAAGAAGCAATTCAACTATTGTGGAACTGCAGTCAGGATAACCTAAGATATAGCAGTTTTTACTTTAAAGAATTGGAGGCTTTAGAATATGATATTCTGGAGGGCACAGGAGTTAGGGTTACAATCAAGAATGAACTGCCTGGCAAAATAGAATATTATCCTTCAGACAAAAAAAGGGGGGGAGGGTATTCTATGAAACAGAGGACTTTTCAATCATTCCTGATAAAAAGGCCAGAGCCAAATACACAATGTAATTTTTAAATTCAAGACTCAAGAGAAGTATTAAAAGGTAAACGAGATAGAGGAATCATAAGGAATTCAATAATGTTAAACTATTTATATTCCTTCATGGGAAGATGATACTTGTAACTCCTACAAACTTTCTCATTATTAGAGCAGTTAGAAGGAGTACATATATACAGAGGTCACAGGTATGAGCTGAATATGATTGGTTGGTATATTTAAAAAATACAGTTAAGGAGTAAAAAGAGAAATACACTGGGAAAAGGAAGAAGGGAGAATAAAATGGGTAAATTATCTCATATAAAAGAAGCACAAAAGAGCTTTTTCAGTTGGAGGAGAAGACAAGGAAGATGGGAAGCATTTGAATCATGCTCTCATCAGAATTGGCTCAGAGGGGATACCATACATACTCAGTTGAACATAGAAATTATTTTTCTTTACAGGAAAGTAGGAAGGAAAGGGAACAAGAGAAGGGAAGCACTGATAGAAGGGAAGGCAGATTGGAACAAGCAGTAGTCAGAAGCAAAACACTTTTGAGGATGAACAGAATGAAAGGAAAGAGAGAATAGAATAAATGGGAAAGAATTGGATGGAAGGAAAAACACCATAATCATAACTGTGAAACAATTTTATTCCAAGTATCTCTGATAAAGACTTAATTTCTTAATTATATAGAGATCTGAGTCAAATTTATAAGGATGAGTCATTCCCCAAATGGTCAAGGATATGAACAGGCAATTTTCAGACAAAGTAATCAAACTTATCTGTAGTCATATTTTAAGAGTGCTCTAAATCATGATTTATTAGAGATATTCAAATTAAAACAGATTTAAGGTACTAGCCCACATCTATCAGTCTGGCTAATAAAACAGAAAAAGGGAAATGATAAATGTTGGAGGGGATGTGGGAAAATTGAAGATACCAATACACTATTGGTGGAGTTGTGAGCTATTTTAACCTTTCTGGAGAGCAATTTGGAGCTATGCCCAAAAATCTATGAAACTGCATGCCCATTGTTCCAGCAATACCACTATTAGGTCCCAATCTTAAAGAGTTAGAAAAAAAAAACAAAAAGGAAAAGGACCTATAAGTACAACAAAAAAGTTATGTCAACTCTTTTTGTGGTGGCAAAGAATCAAAAATTGAGGGGGATGCCCATCAGTTGGGGAATGGCTAAACAAGTTGTGGTATATGAGTGTGATGGAATAGTATTGTGCTAGAAGAAGGGATGAGAAGATGATTTCAGAAAAACCGATACAAAGTGAAATGAGTAGAACCAGGAAAACATAATATCCAATAACAGCAAAGTTGTATGATGATCAACTGTGAATGACTTAGCTATACTCAGCAATATAATGATCTAAAACAGTTCTGAAGGACTTATGATGAAAAATACAAATCCATTTCTAGAGAGAAAAAATTAATAGAGTTTGAATGAAAATCAGAACATACTTTTTTTTACTTTGTTTTTCTTGGTCTGTGTTTTCTTTCACAACATGACTAATAGGGAAATATTTTTGCATGAATGCACATGAATAACATGTCAAATTGCTTGCCTTCTCAATGAGGCGCGGGGGAGAGAATGGAGAGAGAGAATTTGGAATTTGAAGTTTTAAGGAACAAATGTTAAAAATTATTTTTACATGTAATTGAGGGAAAATGAAATATTAAAAAAAAAATTTAAATATTTTAATGATCTACTCTTTTGGAGCATCATTACTTATAACAAAAAAAAAATTGTGAAGCAAAATAGCTCAACACAGGGGCCAAATACAAAATTGTAAGGTGAAGGATTTCAGTAGATCCTTAAAGTAGCCAAAGAAGCTAAGTAATAGAGTTGAGGAGTGAGGGAATTCTAGAAATGGATAACAGCCACTGAAAATGTCCAGTGTTTGGAGATGGAGTGTATTTAGGAAGGAACAACAGAAATGTCAAGATCATTGTACTGAAGAGTATGGGGTGAGGCCCAAGGGATGTAATGTAAAAAGAATCAAAAGGGGGAGGGGAGAAAAGGTTATGGAGGGCTTTAAAAGCCATACAGAAGATTTTATATTTGATCCTGAAGGAATTAAAGAGGCTTTAGAGTTCACTGAAGAGGAGGATTACATGTTGAATTCATGCTGTAGGAAGATAAATTTAACAGCCAAAAGAAGAACAGACTAAAATTAGGAGACATTCAAGGCAGAGAGACCAACTATCATGCTACAGCATGCATCCATGAATGAGGCAATGAGGGGCTGCACAAGAATGGCAGCAGTATTAGAGGAGAGAAAGGGATAAATATGAGAAATGTTTTAAATGTAGAAACAACAAGACTTGATAAAAGCTGGATATGGGTAATGAAAAAGAGTGAGGAGTTGAGAATAGCATTAAAGTTGTGAATCTGGATGAATATGAAGATAATGCTACTCTCCACAATAATAGGAAGGTTAGAATGGAGGGTTTTGAGGAAAAGATAATAAGTCCACTTTTGCAAATATTGAGTTTAAAGTGTCCATAAGGTATCTAGTTTTTATACCAAACTATATTCAACTTTCCTTTATCTATTTCAGATAATAATGATGCTAAATGCTCCTAACCCCTTATGTTTATATAATCTTCTTTATATGTATTCCATTTGTGAGAAACTTTGTTATGCCATTTACTTCCCCCCTTTTACATTCATTTCTTCCTTTTATTTCCTTCTTTTTGTTTCTCCTTTTCAAACCCTAAGAACAAAAATCAATCCACTTAGGTCTGCTGTTTTTCTTATCTAACTCCCTTAATATCTTATAAGATATTAAAGTTCTGGAGAAACTCTTCTTTCTTCCTTTACTATAATATTAATGTTATATCATCTTACAGTTCCTTTTAATTGCTCAAACAAATTTAACTTTATAGATTCTCTGGAGTCTTATGTTTGTATTTCAGAGTTCTTATTTAACTCTGGTTTTTTCATCAGTAATTCTTGAAATTCCTTCATTCCATTAATGGCTCATTTTTATCTCTATATGGATTATATTCAGATTTGCAGGGTAAGTTATTCTTGGTGATAGGTCTTCCTCTTTTGTTTTTAGGACTACAAATCTCCTCTTGCTTATTAAAATTTCCAAGTTTTACATGATACTGATTGTGATTTATTAGTATTTGACTAGCTTTCTTCAGGTTACTTGTAGTATTTTTTTTTTATTGACTTAGGAGCTCTGGGTTTTGGTTGTAACATTTCTGGGATTTTTCTTTTTAAGAGTAATTGGTAAATTCTCTCTATTTTTTCTTTGCCTTCTGATTCTAATAGATAGAGAAAGTTTTTGCTTAGAGTTTCTTGAAATCTTCATCTTATGACATTTTGATAAGATTTCTTTCCACATGAAATAATTAGGAAATAGTGTGAAATGATTCCCTAGTACAAACGTCTATGTGTAACAGTATTGTAGATATTTTAAAATACATGGAATGCCTTACCCATTCTACAGGCGGATGTTTGTTAGTAGGCAGTCAGTTCCATTTCCAAGAGGGTATTGGACTAGAATCCAGTATATTAGGAATTTTCAAACACGAGTTGTAATGCTATTCAGAATAAAACCCATTTTTATTGCTCATGATGGGAAGTTATCTCATCCCAGTTCAGAAAGGTGACAGCTTGACATTGGCCCACTTAGCTCTTCTACTAGATACTTATTACATAAAAGATAATCATGGCTAGCAAAGCAATTTAAAGAAACAAGTAGTAGTAGTACAGAAATTTGGGAGAAGTCATGCAGATTAATTTAAGTAATTGACTAAATTAAAGTGGCTCTGCAACTCAGGAGTGAAATAAAATCTCACTTAAGTCAAGGAGAGAACAATCTTACCTGAGAAATCAGCTCTTTGCAGTCTCTTTGGGTATAGGGAATGATAAGTAAAGGACTTGGGTTCCTCTATGACAGTGATTCTGGGAACTTCTTTAGTCAGTCAGAGTTTATGCTTTTCTTCTTCTTTCCTGGTTCTTTATTCTCTCTTTCTCTGCTTTTTCTCAGAAGTTTCTCAGTTAATCTAGAATCACATCTCCCACATATTTGCCATATGAAACATCATAGGGCTAACTTCCAGGGAACTGTCATCAGTTAAAGACAAAGTTATGGTAAAAAAAAATTTTTAAATGACATATACATTTTCCTCTTTTTTGAGAGGCAACTGGGGTTGCTCAAGATCATACAGATAGTATTAAATGTCTGAGTTCAGTTTTGAGCTCAGGTCCTCCTGACTCCAGGACTGGTGCTCTACCCACTGCCTTTTCTAATTGTCCCAGCCACAAATAATTATAACCAATATTGACAACTGTTTCAATGTTTCTATGTATGCAAAGCAGTTCATATACATTGTCTTATAGAATTTGTACAACTGCCCTATAAGATGAATAATAATGCTACATTTTTATCTGCTACAATTATTATCTCTACTATTTAGATGAAGAAACTGAGATTCAGATTATGGAGATTTTTGCCCATGGATGTACTTATTAGTGTCAGGGAAAAAAAATTAAAAACTGAAGTTTTCTTAGAGTCAAATCCAATGTTCTATCCACATAACATGTTGTATCTAATTTTGAGTTGAGTCTTCCACCTATTGAGTTGAGTCTTCCACCTATTTGGATCTCAAGAAAAAAATAGATGACAGCATCTGAATCCCATGACTTATTTGAAAACTGCTTTGAAGCACAAAGAAGGAATAAAAAGCATTATCTTTTTTTTTAAGTCTTTGAATGAAAGCTGGTAACAAAAGTGAGCAGCTAAGTTGCTTAGTGAATAGAACTCCAAACTTGGAATCAGAAAAATCTGAGTTCAAATCCACCCTCAGATACTTATTATCTGTATGACCCTTGTTAGGTCACTTATCCCTGTATGTTTCAATGCAGCCTTTATTGAACATGGTTTTTTGATTAACAAATGTTATTTAATCTCACCAATTCTATGAAGATTTATTGTAAACTATGATAAAAAATTTCATTATCTCAAACATGAAATTTTCATGGAAATCTTCATTTGGGGGGACATATTTAAATTTTTTAAAAAAATTTAAGAGAAATTCTCTGTCCCAATTCTCCATGGCCATCAACAATACAATTATTTATGTTTTCCTACTTATTGATTGTACAATCCACACCTCAGCTGAGTGGCCAATTCCAAGGTTTCTCAAATGTTGGCATTTTTAGAATATAAACTATGAAGTAAAAGATTTGGTTTTGTGTGTTTCTCCTACTTTTTTCCTGGTTACTGAGGAGGAGTTTGGATTAGGAAATTTTAATAGACTACTCTGTCTGCAATGAAATATAATTTCTATTCTAAATCAGGGAGTGAAAGAAAGAATATGGACTGAGGTAGAAGGGAAAAAGAGAAGAGGCAATTGTTCCTGAGGCAGATGACGAAAACAAAGAACTAGAACCAGTTATAAGGAAGCCTTCTTTGGTTTTTGTTTTCTTCTGGTTTTGCTAAACAAAGAAACAAAACCTACTTGGTCACAAATGTGAGCATTATTAATGAAAACTTAGTGTTTACTGAATATCATAGAAACATAGGTGGAAGTAGCTAAATAGTTCATTGGATAGAGCTCTGGGCCTGGAGTCAGGAAGTCCTGAGTTTACAGCTGGCTTCAGACACTTACTAGCTGTGTGATAATCTACTAGAGAAGGAAATAATGGACTACTCCAGTATCTGTGCCAAGAAAATCTCATGGATAGCATAGTCCATGGGATCACATAGAATAGAAAGTGACTCAATGACTGACCAATGACAACATAGAATTATTAAGTTAGAAAGACCTTAGAGGTTGTCTGGGTTAGCACACTACATAAATGTGAATCTTGTATATATTGTTTCTGTCAAGTAGTCATCCTGCCTCTGCTTGGATTCAATTCATTCAATTCAATTTATCAAGCATTTAAATATCTATGCTATGCCAAATGAAAGGCAGCTTGGCATAGTGGGTAGTGTTGTTATTTCAGTCATGTTCAATTTTTCATGATCCCATTTGGGGATTTTCTTAGCAAAGACACTGAAGTGGTTTGCCATTTCCTTCTCCAGCTCATTTTATAGGTAGAGAAACTGAGGCAGACAGGGTTAAATGACTTGCCCAGGATCCCACATCTAGTACATGATGCAAGATTTGAATTCTTGAATCTTTCTGACTCCAGGCTCAGAACTCTGAATTATGGTATCACCTAATTATCCTCCAGTGTCTAGTGAGCTGGGTTCAAAAACATTGAAGATCTAGTTTCAAGTCCCTCCCATACCATACACTGGCTATTTGACTCTGCCAGGTTTGGCATCTTTAGAATAGAGCCATGTATTTCGACTTCAGTTTAGTGACTTTCTTTTCCTGTTAATCACCTATTCCTCCCTTTCAGTCTAGGTTTATTTATTGTTTACTTACACATATATCAAATTTTGTCTTTTTATTGTTCCCTTAGCCCTGTTCAGAGATAGGACCAGGGGAAAGATAAGGTTGATTGTTATTTATGGAGATGACTCAGATTAAAGTGTTGAACAAATAATTTCTATGGTGGGGATTTGGGGAAAGATTTAAGTCAGATCATTTCTAAGCAGGTAGTGTGCCAGAGCTTGATAGAATCAAACAGAATCAGTGATTGGGATTCAGCAAATGTACTGTAAGGTACTGTGGCCCTTGAAATTGTAAAGGCCACAGTTAGCAATATGTCTGAGTTATAAACCAGGTCAAAACGAAGATCATTAACAAATCCAAGAAGATTCTGTGTGTCAAAATCCAGGGTTCTATGTTTAAGGTTTGGCATTGGCTATACAATGGACTACTGTGACAAGGGATATTTAAATTTGCTGTGTAATTTAGAGAGATATATAACTAGAACATTTATCCTTAGAATTGAGCTCTCATGTGAAGATGAAGAAGTATAAGCTTCTATTTTTAAGGAAAGAACCTGATTATAGAGAATGGATCCCAAATATAAAGGAGGTTGGACTGGATCCCACTTGTAATTTGCTTCACTTGTGGGTTCTGATGGGAAACTGGGTTTGATGCTAGAAATCCTTCCAGTTAGTTGATGAAAATCCAAAGTCAGATGATCCCAGTGTCAATTAGTTGCAGCAGTAGCACCTTTGCAAACATAGTCCTGTGGAAGGTCTTTCTATGCCTTATGCTTTTCATGTTGGTTTCTATCATTAGATCTTGAAGATGATGATGTTATGTAATTTTTCTCTCCTATGGATATTCAGGACCTTGCTTCTCCCTAGCTTTCACCTATGGGAAAAATTGTATCCTTTTTTCAAAGGAAAATTGATTTTTTTTTTCCCAGAGCCATCATCATGAGATCACATCAGTCAGAATCTTGGTGGTTACAAATTTTTCTTTTATAACAAGGGGAATATATTTATAAGCAATGAGAAAGCAGTAAACAATTGGGAATGCTTTCCTTGGAATGCCCAGTGCCTGAGAATTCAGCTAGAAGGAGACAAAACAGATGTCTCTCCTTTAATTACTCCCCATTCTTGGAGGGAGAAGAACTGGGAAGTGATAGTTGAATAGTCGGTAGAGGACCACTTCTCTTCCAAGAATGGAAGAGGAAGAAAAGATATAAGGGATTTGGTATGTATCTGGCTCACCAGTCCACCCCAGCATGGCTCTATGGTGTTGATTCTGTCTCATGGTCCCAATTAATTGTCAATAGTCTCTCTAGCTCAGACCCTCATTTCCAAACACTATCATTACAGTAGCAATCATCAAGAGTCCCGGGTCAGGGCAGGATACCCAGGGATATTCATATTCTGATCTCCGGACTGCCATGACTCCTTAATGTAGCTTGATCAAGAAAGATTCTTCATATCCTTCTTCTTCCCTGAGTTTCTTTCCAATGTCCAATGAAAACATCATGTGTCTTTGCGAATTCTAGGTAAAAGAGTGTATGGTTGCTATAGTTGCTTTCAGGGTTTCATGTTCCCTTGACAACGTTCACTAAATAGGCAAGCTGAAGAAAGGTTATACAGCTGCATTCGGCATTCTTAAAGTATATGTGACTTTTTAAAGCAATGTTTTTAACTCCAGTCTAGCTCTCCAGAATTTCTTTCAACTGGAGGTCTCCTGCCACTGTTACTGTCCACATTATCATCCATGTGAACTCTTCTCAGAATGGGAAAACAGTCTCATATTTTTTCTGCTGTTTTTTAAAAAACCTAAATGCAGACCCTTAGATCCAGTGATATTTCTACGAGGTTTATGTCCTAAAAATATAAAAGGGACCCACATGTACAAAAATGTTAGTGGCAGCCCTTTTTGTAGTGGCAAGAGACTGGAAACTGAGTGGATGCCCACCAGTTGGAGAATGGCTGAATAAATTGTGGTATATGAATGTATTGGAATATTATTGTTCTATAAGAAACGAACATCAGGATAATTTCAGAGAGTTCTGGAGAGACTTACATGAACTGATACTAGGTGAAATGAGCAGAACCGGGAGATCATTGTACATGGCAATAACAAGATGATCAGTTCTGATGGACATGGCTCTTTTCAACAGTGACATGATCCAGGCCAGTTCCAATGATCTTGTGATGAAGAGAGCCATCTACACCCAGAGAGAGGACTGTAGGAACTGAATGTGGATCACAACATAGCATTTTCACTCTTTTTGTTGTTTTTTGCTTACATTTTATTTTCTTTCTCATTTTTTTAATTTGATTTTTCTTGTGCAGCAAGATAATTGTATAAATATGTATACATATATGGGATTTAACATATATTTTTTACCATGTTTAACATATATTGGATTACTTGCCATCTGGGGGAGAGGGTTGGGGGAAGGAAGGAAAAATTGGAACAGAAGGTTTTACAAGGGTAAAAGTTGAAAAATTATCCATACATATGTTTTGAAAGTTAAAAAGCTTTAATAAAAAAATAAAAACTTAAATGAAGGACCTTCCAATTACCCCTATTAAGTTTCAACTTTGCCCACAAAAGTTATATCTTCATGCTTCTCTGTGGTATTAAGATGATATTGAGTTATCAAATAATTTTGACTGGGGAGATCTGAAGGTTTCTGCCAAGTTGAAGACTTCAAGTAAAGACAAGCCTAAGACAAGCCAGATAAGGAGAGGTTCATCATCAACTGCCGTTAAGTCCTTTGTGATGTTACTTGTGATTTTCTTGGTAAAGATGCTGGATGGTTTGCCATTTCCTTTTCCAATTCATTTTATAAAGGAGGAACTGAGACAAAGAGGGTTAAGTGACTTGCCCAGGGTCACAAACTACTAAGTGTTTGAGGTCATATTTGAACTCAGAAAAATGAGTCTTCCTGATTTCAAGCAAAGCATTCTTTCCACTGTACCACTAGCTATGCCAATAAAAACCCTTCCCTTCCCTATATTACTACCAAAAGCTCTTCAGAGTTCTTTCGCCAACTTACCTCCTCACAGACCTGTTTATTTGGCCTCTTGGACCTCACTGCTACCACTGTTGACTGGTACAAGTGGTGAATGCCAATGTGTGGCCAATAAATCTATTCCTAGGTGACTTAGGAGTATGTTTTTTTTTTATTTTAGTATCATATGAACCAAGTCCAGGCTAATGAATAATTCTCCTAACATACCAGAAATAGTCAGACTCTCAACAACCATCTTATTCTGAACATGGTACTGTGATTCAGGATATGAACATGAGGGATATAGCTCTCAATTTCCTATCCTAGCAAACAGAGGTCTTTGACACCTCTGGTCTTTGAGAAGTCCCTACTAGTAGAGGATCTGGACAATTCTTGAAATACCTATGTAAGGGTAAACTTGTAAATGGCTGTTTGTGTGACTTTATTTTTAATAATTGAAATTTAAAAGTTGAAAGTGATTTTATTTTTAAATACTTTAAAAAACTAAGCTATAGTACAATAGTCAAATTAAGTCAAGCAAATCACATCATATTAAGCAATGACGATAACAGCTTTCTTTTTAAAAGCAGGAGTCATATTTCCCAGTGTGCATACTTACTGTTTTTGTTAAAATATCAAACAAAAGAAAATTATCTTTCATTTCAACTCAGCAAAAAGGTTTTTTTATATAAATCAATTCTTCTTTATGTTGTTTTGTTCAATGGATAATACCATACTTTAATTTCCTCTTTATGTTTGTTTATTTTAGTGGGGGGGGGGGGAGTTTGGTTGTTTTTTTAATTAAAGCTTTTTATTTTCAAAATATATAAGGATAATTTTAGACATTCACCTCTACAAAACCCTGTGTTCTAATTTTTTCCTTCCTTCCTCCACCCCCTCTTCCAGTTGGCAAGTTATTCAATATATGTTTAACATGTATAATTCCTCTATATATATTTCCACAAATATCATGCTGCTCTAAAAAAATTAGATCAAAAAGGGGAAAAATGAAAAAGAAAATAAAATGCAAGCAAACAGCAACAAAAAGAACGAAAATGTTATGTTGTGGTCCACATTCAGTTTCCACAATCTTCTCTTTGGATATAGATGACTCTCTTCACAAAATCATTGGAACTGGTCTGAATCATCTCATTATTGAAAACAGCCATATCGAGCCCTCTTTGTAGTGGCCAGAAACTGGAAACTAAATGGATTCCCATCAATTGGAGAATGGCTGAATAAATTATGGTATATGAATATCATGGAATATTATTGTTCTGTAAGAAATAACCAGCAGGATGATTTCAGAAAGGCCTGAAGAGACTTGCATGAACTGATGCTGAGTGAAATGAGCAGGACAGAAGATCATTATATACTTCAACAACGATACTATATGATGATCACTTATGATAGATGTGGCCCTCTTCAACAATGAGATGAACCAAATCAGTTCCAATAGAGCAGTAATGAAATGAACCAACTACACCCAGTGAAAGAACTCTGGGAGATGACTATGAACCACTACATAGAATTCCCAATCCCTCTATTTTTGTCCGCCTGCATTTTTGATTTCCTTCACAGGTTAATTGTACACTATTTCAAAGTCCTATTCTTTTTGTACAGTAAAATAACTGTTTGGACATGTATACATATATTGTATTTAACTTATACTTTAGCATATTTAACATGTATTGGTCAACCTGCCATCTGGGGGAAGGGGTGGGGGGAAGGAGGGAAAAGTTGGAACAAAAGGTTTTGCAATTGTCAATGCTGAAAAATTACCCATGCATATATCTTGTAAATAAAAGGCTATAATAAAAAAAAAAAGAAAATAGCCACATCCATCAGAATTGATCATTGCATAAACATATTGTTGCCATGTACAATGCTTCTGCTCATTTCACTCAGCATCAGTTCATGTAAGTCTCTCCAGGCCTCCCTGAAATCATCCTGCTGAATGTTTCTTATAGAACAATGATATCCCATAACATTCATATACCATAACTTATTTTTTTTGACAATAGATATAAATTATTTATTAAGTGATTACTATGTGTTAGTCACTGAGTTGAGTCATGGTCAAATATAAGGAAGCAAAATGCTTCCTTCTCTCAAGGAGTTTAAATTTTAATGGGGGACATAATCCCTGGAAGGGATAGCACCCAGGGGTAGAGTCACAGGTATGAGTGTGGAAGAGGTGGAGGTGATCAATGGGATGGTTAGAATAGAGAGGACTGGGTAAGGAATAACCAAAAAGATATACAAATTCTTGTGTATATGTTGTGTCCTCTCCTATAAAATGTAAGCTTTTTGAAGGAAGAGATTGGAATTTTTCTTTCAGTATTCCAAGGATCTTGATCAGAGTAGGAGCATAATGAATGTTTCTAAATTAAATTGGCTTTCCAAGTTCAAGTTTCTCCAGGGATGGAAATAATTGATTTTTGTCGTGTTTCCATGATAAAGTACTTTTCTGAGTCTTCAAGTTGGAGATTGTATACCATAACTTATTCAGCCATTCCCCAACTGATGGGTATCCATTCAGTTTCCAGTTCCTTGCTACTACAAAAAGGGCTGCCATAAATATTTTTGTTTATTTTAGTGTGGGGGGGGTCTTTTTTCCTTTTCTATAATCTCTTTGGGATATAAGTCCAGTAGATACACTGTTGGATCAAAGGGCATGCACAGTTTGATAGCCCCATGGGCATAGTTCCATATTGCTCTTTAGAATGACTGGATCAGTTCACAACTCCACCAACAATTATTGGTGTCCCAATTTTTCTGTATTCTTTCAAACATTCATTATTATCTTTTCCTGTCATTTTAGCCAATCTGAGAGGTATGTAATGGTACCTCAGAGTTGTCTTAATTTGCATTTCTTTGATCAATAATGATTTGGAGCACCTTTTCATATGACTGGAACTGGTTTTAATTTCTTCATCTGAAAATTGTATGTTCATATCTAACCATTTATCAATTGGAGAATTATAAGTTCTGGGCTAACTCTTTGGAGGGCCTCACGATCAGATCAATCAAAGTCCTTGGTCTTTAGTGGGAGAAGTGAAGGAGGCAGGAAAGCTGCTACCCAGCTTGCCAAAGATGTATCCTGGATTCTGGAGTCTGGAGTCTCCAGCCTCTCTCTCCTCCTACTCCTACAGCCAAGTAACCCTGACCTCTCTCCTTCAGCCCTCCAATCCTTGTCTATGATTACTTCATTACCACACATTCAGCAAGTGCCAATCATGAGGAGAGCCATCATATTACCATATCATCTAAGTATATGCTTATAGAGCCATTATCTCACATCGAATAGGCAATTAGCCTTAAGTGCTCTGCTGTCTGATTCAAACTCATCTTTTTAGAGTTTCAGCAAGAGGATGACTTGAATTCTTATAAATTTGGATCAATTGTCTATATATTTTAGAAATGAGGCCTTTATCAGAACCTTTGAATAATTTTTTTACCAGTTTATTGCTTTCCTTCTAATTTTGTCTGCATTGGTTTTGTTTGTACAAAAACTTTTTAACTTAATATAATCAAAATTATCCGTTTTGTATTCAATAATGTACTCAAGTTCTTCTTTGGCCACAAATTTCTTCCTTCTCCACAGATCTGAGAGGTAAATTATCCTTTATTCTTCTAATTTGCTTATAATATCACTCTTTATGTCTAAATTATGAACCCATTTTTGATTTTAACAGGGGTCCTCAAACTTTTTAAATAGGGAGGCAGTTCATTGTGCCTCAGACTGTTGGAGGGCCGGACTATAGTGAAAACAAAAACTTTGTTTTGTGGGCCTTTAAAAAAAAGAAACTTCATAGCCTTGGGTGAAGGGGATAATCATCCTCAGCTGAAGCATCTGGCCCACAGGCCATAGTTTGAGGACCCCGGTCATAGGGTGTTAGGTATAGTTCAATACCTAGTTTTTGCCATACTAATTTCTGACTTTTCCAATAGTTTTTGTCAAATAGTAAGTTTTTAACCCAAAATTTGGGGTCTTTGGATTTGTCAAATACTAGTGGTGTTTTTGGGTTTTTTTTGACTGAGGCAATTGGGGTTAAATGACTTGCCCGAGGTCACACAGCTAGGAAGTGTTAAGTGTCTGAGATCACATTTGAACTTAGGTCCCCCTGAATTCAGGGCTGGTGCTCTATCCACTATGCCACCTAGCTTCCCCTTTAGTGGTGTTTTTCTGTATGAATATGAAGAACAGCAAAAAGGTCAGTCTAATTGGACAATAGAATATGGATAGGGAGATAAGGTATAATGAGTGAAAAGGTAGGTTGGGGCCAGGTTTTAAAAGGCTTTAAGTTCCAAATAAAAGAGTTTACATTTGATTCTAGAGATAAAAGGAAATTACTAGAGTTTATTTGAGGACACATATGGCACAATTAGACATATTTTAAGAAAATCACTTGAGCGGGTATTTTGGAGGAGGTATTTGACATAAGGAGAGACTTGGAATAGGGAGACCAATTAGGAGACAATTGAAATAATCTATCTTAGTAGTAATGAGAACCTTTAGAAGGATGATCACTTTGTAAGCGCAGAGAAGATATGTGCAATGTTGTAGGGATAGAAACCATAAAATTTGGGAAAAGATTATATATATGTGGTAAATGAAAGTGAGAGATTTCAAACCTTGGTTGCTGATAGAATTGTGTTCCCTTTGAATAGAAGTGTCAAATATGTGGTCCACAGCATGAGTTCAGGCTGGAACCAGATTAAAATGTTAAATTAAAATGTTGGGAAATATTTAACAAAATAAATAAAAATAGTCAAAACACAGATAACATTACATATAAAATTAAATTAATATGTGATCTATTAGTTCATTATGTATTGATTAATGGTCTCCATTTCTATTTGAGTTTAATACCACTACACTTAATGGAAAAAGGAAAGTTTAGAAGGGGAAAAAGTAAAGGCAAGAAATATAATGAAATGAAATCTGCAATGGAGATCTCAAGCCATCCTTTGGGCTCAGCTTGTATGGCTCTCCTGTAAACAAAACAAAACAAAACAAAAAATGGTAATGAGTGGGGTAGGCAATCCTAAGGGAAATATCACAACCAAAAGGAGATTCAAGGAGTGAAGAGTGGGGATACTGCAATTGGGAAAATTCTAACAATGGCACCAATGAAACCATTGCAAGTGCTAGGTTCAAAATCTACCCCGAGAGGACAATGCTCATTGAAGGATGGAGGGAGATTACATTGCCACAGGAAACCAGATACAAGAGTGGGGTGGATAAGGTACTATTGTTTAATAATAATGAACTGTAATGGGGAATTGTGTTGGATTCCCACAATTGCAGGATGTCACCCATCTCATTACTCTGAATTGATTATATCTTGGAGCTATACAATAACCCTCCTTGAAGTCATGCCAGATCATATTAGATAGCAAATACATATTGGATTTAGGTAGTATCATTATATGACCAGCATTCTTCTCAACAGCATGTTAGTAGAAGCAGAGGAGGCAGATGGTAGGAGTAATCTAGGATTGGAGTTAAGCAAAGCATTAGTGATGATGGGACAAGGGAAGCAAAGGATTTGAGAAGAGAGGATAATATAATATTGAATTGATTTAATAGATAGTCAAGACAGAAAAGAGAATAAAGTGAAGCCAAAAGTTAAGAGAATATTGAATACTTTGGAGAGTAGAAGAGGAAAAAAGCTTTTCCAGATGTCTGGATAAAGATTTCTGTCACTGAAAAATTCTACTTTTTAAAAAAAATCAATTTTGTGATCTGTTTTCCAAACTCTTCATCTATTTCAGCCCTCTACCCAGGTGGTTTGTAGTATAACTCCATAATAATATTGATTATTTCTACCAGTGTTAATCCCCAGACTAATGTTCTCTACCATATTATTTTCCTCAAATTATTGAATTTTTACTTTAGATTATATACTTTTAAATATGCAGAGCTACTCTATGTCCATTTTACTCATTTTGTTCAGAATCAATTTTGAGTCAAGAATCCCATTTCACTATGCTTGTGAAATTAAATTTTCTTTCTTGTGTTTGAATCTTCAATTCATGAATACAGACATCTAAGATAATGAGTTGTGTTGTTGACTTCCTTTTCTGGGAATCACTCTTTTTTTTTTCCATACTCTTCCTCTTGTGTTGAGAGACAATATGTCATGTGTAGTGATTTGAGTGCTGGATTTGGAGTCAGGAGAACTGGGGTTTTAAAAGAGGCAGTTCTTTTTGATCTAGTACAATAAAGCACTAAGAATGATACATATATTTAAGGAAATTGTTTTTTAATTATCTCTGCTCCCTAGAGGCCTTCCAAAACCTAGTGGATAACACAGATGAAAAGAAACCACGTGAAGTTGTCAGGCATCCCTTAAATACTCTTTACTGAAGCTCTTTTCTAGGTGTCCAGTCATGCCTGATTCCCTCATCACCAACTTGGGTCAGCTCCATCAACTATTTCCAGATGCACAGCTTTTATTTTTTTAATAATAACTTTTTATTTTCAAAATATATGCAAAGATAGTTTTCAACATTCACCCTTGTGAAACCTTGTGTTCCAAATTTTTCTCCCTTTCTTCCCCTGACTCCCCTCCCTTAGACAGCAAGTAATATAGGTTATACATGTGCAATTCTTCTAAACATATTTCTACATTTATCATGCTGCACAAAAACAAAAACAAACAAACAAACAAAAAACAGATCAAAAAGGAAAAAAACAGTGAGAAAGGAAAAAAAAAACACCAGAAATGAACAATGTTTTTCAATGGCCTAATTATGGTTTACTACAACCCTTCAATTTTACAGTGATCTGGGGTCATTAGCAACTCTCATCAAGACAAATGCCAGTTCTGCATGAATTTGTTATCTCCTTATCCTTATCCTTACAATGTTTTATTGTTACCAATGTTGCTCTTGCATACTACAATCCCCAAATTATTGGGATTTACTTTATTGTATATATTTGGTTCCCACAGCTTTCTCCAGAATAGTGTTGCCTGTAGGCCATGGGTAGTTGCTTTTGGATGAAAACACCATGGTGCCCATCTGAATTATGCTACTTTTGTCTTGGTGAGGTGTGACAGTTTATCATGTATGCAAGCCTTAAAATGATAATATTCAAATCAGTTGTTACTTTTATTGAGCTTGGCTCTTCCAAGGTCTTCTAATACCTGACAACTCTTCAGCCTCTAAATAAATACTCCTTAGGGATATCTTGCCCCTCTAGGTACCTACCCACATTAAGGCTCCTGCTTGTTCCCTAGATTATCCAGTTGAGGGCAACTTCATCAGCTGTTGTTGCCAGCTGTATAGTGTTTGTTTGTTATCCTAATTCCAGTTCACCAAACCTGAATTTGAATCCTGCCTCAAACAGTTAAAAGCAACATAATCTTAGAGAAATATGGAAGAGTATCTATAATATATATGTGTGTACACACACACACGCATATATATCCATTGTGTGTTTGGAGCACATATATGAAAGGATAATACATATATCTTTGATGATGCAGAGATGCTGATATCCCATGGTAATTTCATCATGCTGCTCTCTGTTGTTCTTCCCTGGACTCCATTAGATTATAAACACTTTGAAGGCAGAACTGTCTTTTACCTTTTCTTTTGTTGTGTGTGTGTATTTTTTTTTTTTTTTTTTTTTTTTTTTTTTTTAGTGCTTATTTCTGTATGAGTCATTTCTTTTGGACATTGTTGTGCTTATCTCTGGCACAAACTTCTGCACTTCATCTCCTCAGAACAATTTACTGACTAAACCATTTCCCATTAGAGAAGTTGTTACAGTGATTAAAAAATCAGGTTGACACATAATTTTTAGTCAAAGCCAAAAGTAGTCATTCATCACACCAAATAAAGAGGATTGTAAACAATAGTAGAGTTCTATGAGTATTTAATCTTTTTGTTCACTTTGTTTGGATTTGAATTCTAGTTTTTTATTCTAGAAAACTATTTAACTTAGGGTCAGAAATTCCCAAGCTCCTCTTCAGCAAAGTATGCAAGTGATTTTGAAACAGAACAAAAACTAAGTGAATGTGGCAAGGTCATTATTGCCTACCTCCCTGGCCTGCATTCCTGCCTTTATTCTCTATATTTGTTAGTAGCAAACTTCCCTGGATTTGGTGCTCATTCTGGCCAGTGAAAAACTTCTTTCTCTCCCACTCAATTCTTAGCTATTTCTTCTATAGAGGATACTCTCAACATACTGGAGTACTTTCCCTAGAGCCTTTAATATCTTGTCACTAAAAGTAGAAAATACATCTATTACCTTTTACTAACACTATATGAATGGTGCACTTCTATTTCTGATTAAACATGTCCTTGATTGCCTTTATGTTGATTGTCTCAGATGAATCATCATGGTTTAAGTGTTCTAGCCTTTTTATCCCTTCACAAACTTCCATCTTCTGCCCACATATTTTTCTGTTGTCTTTTGGATTAGCTGCAGTTCTGATCCTTCTAAGATCATGATGTCCCATATTTCCTGGCCATCACTGATATAAGTGTTGACATTTTTAAAATGGTCTTTTGAAACATAGAGTTTAAAATCATTGAAAATGCTACACAGTTCCTGAAATCTCCTTAATCTCCTCCTTTTTGTATATAGTACTTCTCAATCAATAAATGATATGATACAAAAGCTGTCAACAGTTGCTTATCTACCAATGCAATGTCTTTAATGAACATTGTACCTCCTCTCTTTAACCCTAATCCCTTTAAGCACAAATATTAGAGTTCAATGATATGAAGATGTGATAGACATCATTTGTTTGAAGGTTTCGTTAGGTACTGAATTTTACTTTTTGTGCAGTTAACCATTATAAACTGTAAAATAACATTTCCCTTTTCATCTTTCTTAGGTTCTAAGAAAATCATATTAATTGAATTTTTTTGAGAAATTATAGGGAGTAAGAAGGCAACAAAAATAGAAATCATGACCAAATTTTTTTAAATGATGAAAGCTGTTGACCATTTTGGTAACAAAATCAACAAAAAACATGTTTATCTCAGTAGATGAAGAAAAAGATTTTGACACAATACAATACTCATTCCAATTAAAAACATTAGACAGCATGTGAATAAATGGAGTTTACTTTAAAATGATAAGTAGCATCTTTCTAAAGCCATCAAAAAGAATTATCTGTAATCAGTTTAAGCTAGAAGCATTACCAATAAGGGTAAAGCAAGAATGACCATTATCACTACTACTACTCAATATTGTACTGAAATAATAAATATTGTACTAATAATATATTATTAATAATAATATATAATATAATATAATAATATATAACAATTGTACTAAAATATTTGCTTTTATGGTAGCCAAGAACTGGAAATTGAAGGGATGTCCATCAATTGGAGAATGTGCTAATGAAGAAGTTGATTTCATAAAAATATAGATTAACACAAATTGACACAGAGTGAAGTGAGCAGAACCAGGAGACCATTGCACACAGTATTGTATGATATAGTGAGCTGCAAATGACTTGGCTATTCTCAGCAATCCAATGATCTAAGGCAATTCTGAAGGATTCATGATGAAAAACACTAGCTACATCCAGAGAAAGAACTGTTAAAGTAAAATTAAAGCATATTATTTTTCACTTTTTAAAAATTTTTATAAGTTGGTGGGGATTTTTGTGTATATGTTTTTTTGGTGTGTATCTTTTTTTTTTTTCCCCTGAGGGTATTGGGGTTAAGTGACTTGCTTAGGGTCACACAGCCAGGAAGTGTTAAGTGTCTGATACCAGATTTGAACTCAGATCTTCCTGACTTCAGGGCCAGTGCTCTATCCATTGCACCACCTAACTGCCCTCTTCTTTCTTTCTTTCTTTCTTTCTCTCTTTCTTTCTTTCTTTCTCTCTTTCTTTCTTTCTTTCTTTCTTTCTTTCTTTCTTTCTTTCTTTCTTTCTTTCTTTCTTTCCTTCTTCCTTCCTTCCTTCCTTCCTTCCTTCCTTCCTTCCTTCCTTCCTTCCTTCCTTCCTTTCTTTCTTTCTTTCTTTCTTTCTTTCTTTCTTTCTTTCTTTCTTTCTTTCTGTGTGTATCTTCTTTCACAAAATGACTAATGTGGAAATATGTATAACCTATATCAAATTGCTTCCCATTTTAGAGAGGATGGATTAACAGAGGGGCAGAATTTGAAACTCAGAATTTTAAAAAATGAATGTTAAAAATTGTTTTTACATATAATTGAGAAAAAAATTTAAAAAGCAAAATATTAAAAATATAAAAAAAAGTGATGGCAAAAGAAAAAGTGGCAGATGTGCCTTATTCCTGGTATTTACAATACACACATATATACACAATTTTGCAAAAATACTCTTGATTTTGATTTCTTTCTTTCCCTGTGGAATTTGAGAATTATTCTTAAATATCCAATAATATGTATGTACATGTTTATATACATATATTGAAGTATACCTACGGATAATTGTACTCCTGCCCAAATCTGGATTGGATTTCCTGAAAGTCAGCTTTGTTGCTGCATGTTGCTTACACAGAAGAATTGTGACTCCTGATCAGTTGAGTGATTTATGGACTTAAAATCCTGTGTGTCATTTCTTCTAGACATTATTCTGTTGATTACTGCAGGGCCCTGGTGAGTATGGTTACATAAGTGGAGAAGGGACTCTATTCTAGAGAGAGATTTATGGGAGAGATTATGAGAGGCAAAGCAAGAACTGTTGATTGGTGAACCGGAGAATGAGTAATCCAAAGCTACGGTTATGTGGGAAAGTCAAACTCCAACATTCTTTGGCTTCCAGGGCCTACCTCCCCAGAGATTGCTAAGAACAATTTTCCCCAGATGAAATCTTTTTCTCTCCCTAAGAGTTGAAATTTTATCTCATTCCTGAAGAGTTCATCTGTCATGTATATTTTTACCTTCTCTTATCTATATCACTTCCCTAATTTATTTTTTCCCTTTTATTTCTCTATTTTATTAATAGCTTATTTTGACCAAGAAGTATTCTAGTTGGTGATTGCTGTTTATGTAACCAACACGTTATTGAGAAACCCAAAACAGCAAGAGAAAAGTAAACATTCCCTCCCTTTGAGAATATTTAGGGGAAGAAGTTTTTATTCCAACTCCTATTATATCCCTTAAATAAAGATATTTAATGTATAGGTATGTATGTATATATTCATAAAGGTAGCCAGATGCCCTTCTTGGAAGTAGGAGAGTAGAGACATTGCCTAACTTTGTAAGTTCTGCATCCTATATGCCCTTCCTTCAACTGAAGGATGTCCCAAGCAAGTCAATTATATACATTAGAGGGCCTCCTACATAATGTATCAATATGTAAATCCCAATTCAAAAAGGATAGCCAATTTATCTTAATAAGAGAATCATAAAACTCATTTTTAAGAAATGAATGCCGCAATTTTTCCATGTACTTTGCTCTCCAGGAATAAAGCAGAACAGCCTTTTCCCATCTTTTCTGCCTACAGCTAGGTGACTTTATGTATAATATTAATTTAGTAATTAGCAAGAACTTCTCATCCAGGTTACTCTTAGTTACATAGTGACTGAATTCTTTTAGAAATTGGGTTTAGGTTGAAAGTTCAAAGAAAAATGTAACAAAATCACAAGCACAGCCAAATAGTGAAAAGATTTTAAATCTTCATTTAGACATTAAAGGAAATGAACAAGAGTATCTAAACAAAAAAGAAAAATCAAAAAGAGAGCAAAAAAATATACCTTTACATACCAGCAATAAACCCTTTCAGCAAATATTAGTGACCAAAAAGATGTAACATGAAAGATAGGAAGTCCTGTGTTTTATATGATGATAAGGGGAATGGTAAGTGGAAGAAATGGGAGATTGTAAATGTTATAGAAAAGAGAAAAATCCCAAAAGAACAGCAGAAGAAATAAGAACTATTGCAGGTGTGCCATTACAGTCATACCTTGTTATATTGCTCTGCAGATATTGCCTTTTTTACAGATGAAGATTTGGGGTATCCCTGCCTTGAGTAAGTCTATCAGCACCATTTTTCCAATAGTATATGCTCACATCACGGATCTTTTACATTTTGGTAATTCTCACAATATTTCAAACTTTATTATTATTAGATCTGTTATGGTGGTCTGTGATGTTACTGTTGTAATTGTTTTAAGGTGCCACAAACTATGCCCATATAACTTAATCAATGTATTATATGTATTCCGACTGCTTCATTGACCAGCTATTCCCTTTCTCACTCACTTTAGGTTTTCATATTCCTGAGACACAATAATATTGAAATTAGGCCAATGTATAACCCTACAATGACTTCTAAGTATTTAAATGAAAGGAAGTTGATGAAACAAACTTGATGTCTTATTTTAAGAAATTAAGCTACTTCAAACTTCAGCAACTACCATCCTAATCACTCATCAACCATCAACATCAAATCAAGACCCTCTACCAGATTACAACTTGCTCAGATGATGATTAGCATTTTTGACAATAAAATACTTAATTAAAGTTTTAAAACATATAATACTATTTAATATGTATTTTAATACATTTATAAACATATAATACTATTATATACTTAATATAGTACAAACATAACTTTTATATGCATTGAGAAACCCCAAAAATGTATTTTAATACATTTTAAAAGATGTATAATTATATACTTAATAGATTATAATATAAACATAACTTTTATATGCACCAAGAAACAAAAAATCACATAATTCTCTTTACTGTGATAGTTGCTTTATTATGATGATTTGGAATCACATCCAAAATATTTCTGAGATATGCCAATATTTTGGCAGCAGAAATAAAAATGGTAGAATAATATAATTTCTGCTACCTGTTCTGCAATAGCATGATGAAAAGATTAGTATTAGAGGCAGAGTTTACATATATATACATATATATGTCTTTTCTTCCCTTCCCACTTACACACACATAGACACACCATTAAGATTTAGCATACTGGCAGATAGTAGCAGCAAGAGAAGGTTGACCAACAACAGGGTGTTTGGTTTTTATTTACTCCCTTTTGTTACTTGATAGGACTATTTAAGGAACAGTGGGAATTAGGCCAGATATAGGTCATCATCCTGCTATCCCATTTAGGTCTAGGGATGATAGGACAATTATCTATAGCTACAATTGGTAGGTCAGAATATTGGACAGAATTCTGTCCTCCTTCCTTTCTTGTGTGTTAATGATTGTAATTGTCTGATAATTCAGGGAATTTCCTTCCATGAGGTTCAGTGCTAGGGGAGTTTTGTCCTGTGCTAGGAAAGTCATAGACTATAAGTTCAGAGGACCACTTTAATTTCAACTATCTATAGGTTGTAGAAGGAGCCAAGTATCAGTTTGGCCTTTTCAGGAAAGAAACTAGAATATGAAACAGCCCCAAGTTCTACTATCATGTACCAAAGAATCAAACTGTAACTTTGCTGTTTCCACAAGACATAATGGTAAGTTGAAAGGCTGTCTCTGACTGGGAGAAGTACATGGTCTGAAGTTCTTCACTGATTAGGCAGAGACAGCTTAATTGTCATTTTACTATCATTCTCTCATCCTTTAAATGTATATTCTAAAGTTCCATGCTTTGCCTTCTTTTCTCCCTTTTCTACTCTTTTTCTTGGTGATATGTTCATGGCTTCAGTTATTAACTCTATGCCAATTGTTAACCAAATCCATGTGTGCAACTCCATTCTCTCATGTGAGCAGCTGCTCTTCTACATTTTTAGTTGCCAAACAGGCATCTCCACTTGGATGTCCTATTTGCCCCATGTTACCTTTCACATATTTTACTCTTCTTCATATATTCTGTAACCCAGTAACTACTATGGCCTTCTGGTTGTTATTTATACATGATGCTCCAGACATTTTCACTGATTGTCCCCCATACCTGAAATGTTTTCCTTCCTCACTTTCTGGCTTCTTTTAAGACAGATCATATCTTGCTTAATTCATAGGGCATTTCAACCCCTTTCCCCTCATTATCAATTTTATTCCTCTGCACTTTAAAATGATCTCATTTGGTGTTAGACACATAGTAAGTATTTAATACATGTTAATTGATTGTATTGATCCTCACAACAACTTTGGGAGGGAGATACTATTATAGCCCCATTTTATAGATGGCTGTGACTTAAGGTTAAGTAAATTGTCCAGGATCATACAGCTAGCAAGTGTGTAAGGCTGGATTTGAACTCAGATCTTCCTGACTTCAGCACTCTATGTACCTAGCTGTCATATTAAAAAGCTCCTTGAGGGTAGGGACCTAATTTTTTTTTCCTTTTTTTTTCTTTTTTCTTTTCTTTCTTTCTTTCTTTCTTTTTCTATTGGTATCTTCAGGGCTTAGCATAGTTTCTGCAACACAAGTGCTTAGTAAATGCTTAATGACTTGAATATTTCTAAAACCATGTCATCTTCTTCTCCACTAACCATTAAGGCAATAAATGTAGACTCTTCTTGACATACATCTAAATAAACTAAACTGTTAGATCAAGAAATCAATCAAGAAGTGTTATTAAATGCCTAGTACTTCAGGCACTATGATAGACACATCACAGTAATGGACATTCAAATATGAAGGATGAAACAAACACTCAAAGAGGTTGTGTTCTAATTTTTGTCTTGCCCTTTCCCAATTGCTTGCAATTTTTTTTTTTTTTTTTTTTTTTTTTTTTGCTTAGAACACATTCCTTATGCATCTTCATCAGGTGGAAATCTTCATTTTCTTTAAGGTCTGTTCAGATTTTTGGAAGTATATTAAAAACCTCTCTTGTATTTTCTTTAGAAATACTAAAAATAATTGATTTTCTTCTACAGATCTTTCTAGACTCTAGGAAAAAACCCTTAGGAAAAGTTAGTTAGGACAAGAGAATAAAGTGGTTTTTCTTAGGGAAATGGTTAAGGGTAGAATCAAATCTTTCAACAAAAAGTAATTCTTGCCTTGCTTATTACAACATTGCCTTTTTCTGCCAAAAATGCTTTGGTTATTGGACTCATCTAAGTATCTTCTATACTGACTCATCTGTTGTGTGAGTTCTCTATTATTTAACCCTTCTCCATTGAGAAAAGATTGTTTTTGTTGTTCATCCATTGTTTTCTAAGAGGATCAATAACATGATGTCTTGACTTACAGTGGGATCTAAGTGAGGCAGAATTGCAATCATCAGCCTTACTCTTCCAGTCATTTGAAGGTCAGTGGCAAGATGAAAGTCAGGATGACTGGAGATGACCTGAGATGCAGTGGATGACTTTCGTGTCTTCAATATCTGATCAACCTCTAAGTGCTCCACAGCACCTACTTCAGCCACCTTGATGGCCATTGTAACAAATGGTTCTCATCCACCCATTCCAACCTGTAATGTCCTTTTATAGGTCCCTGTTTGAGCACCAAAATGTAATGTCCGGACTAGCTCTCTGGAGGGTCTTAGGACTAGTCTCAATCTTAGTGGAACAGTGAAGTAGGCCAGGGAGCCAGCAGGAGGATGGTCAAAGATGGAATGTCTCTATTTCCAGTCCTCTTAGCCCTTAAATACCTCAGTATGATTATATCATTACAGCACACTAAATATGTGTGAACTAGAGAACCATCATCTCATCGAACACATTGAGTTAACACCCTGCTGTAAGTATCTTTGCTTCAAGTATATTTTTATTAGAGTTCCCCAATATCTGCAGTCCTCTACCCGAACCCAAGAAGTCCTTCACATACTTGGGGTAGACATACCCCTAACTCACTGAAGGGTTTGAGGTCTGTTGGTTTCCTTCAGATTGATTTAACCTGCCTGTCAAGATTGTTTTATTGGGGTGTGGCCACTCCATATGCTATAGCTTTTTGGAGCTATAGGTGAGAGGTGAGTGAGAGAGGTGGACACCAAAGGTGGATGAGCATCCCTGAAAAAAAAAAAAAAAAAACTCAGCAAGTCTTTACATCAGAAGTGCCAGTCTTCTCTGAAGACTCCATACAGAGAAAGGAAGGGACAAAATTCTTTTGTTTAACTTTCAGAATAAGGAGATATTCTAGGAGGAAGGAGATTTGACTTAATTACTCAATTCTGGAATGTTAAGATACTGTTAACTATTTGTTTAATGTTAATGTTAACAAATGTTAACTATATTTTAATATAATCTTTTCCTAATTCAATTCAAGTTCCTAGATATAACAAATGATAAATATGATTATTGGATAAAAATCAATTGGTTACTTATATGGGAGCCATTTATAAATAAGTGTTCAGTGTGCATTCAAACCATCCACATAATTTGCAAAACCAAATTAAGAGAATAAAGAAAAAAAAAATGACACTGTGTAAAAATTAAAACTTTTATTCTATATTGCTAGTTCAGATGTCTCAGTAAATAAACATTTATATTAAGCATTTACTATGTGCTTGAAAATAAGAAATCTTCTTGGAGAAGAATGTTATGTCTGAGGGCATGACTAGTGTGTCCATTTCTCTTTTCAAGCTAGAAATACCTTGGATATAGATTAATTTTAAATTAAATCATTTCCCTGGCTTCCTTTAAATCTCAATGAAAAAGGTACTTTTTACAAAGGGCCTTTTCCACTCCTCCTTAATTTTAGTGTCTTCCTTCTGAGAATTTCCAATTGTATTTTGTATGTGTATGTGTAATACATATAATGTTTATATCTAGTTGTCCACATTTGGCTTCCTTCCTTCCTTCCTTCCTTCCTTCCTTCCTTCCTTCCTTCCTTCCTTCCTTCCTTCCTTCCTTCCTTCCTTCTCTCTCTCCCTTCTTCTTTCCTTCTCTTTACTAAAATTGACTGTGATGGTCCAGACAGCACAGAAAATGTGAAATAAAAGAAACTGGTGTTTAGTTCTTCTCCAGCCTTTCTTCATTGCTCCCATACTCCCAATTGGCAGTACGATTAAGCTATTCATTGACTGCCCAAAGCCCTAAATTGTGGTGCTTGACTGAACTCTGTTTCTCCCAGTAGTAATTTATGTTCCCATTCTTTCTCTTCTTTTTCTTAGCTATTTTATGTCCATTCCTTCAGGGACCTCCCAGTAACTGAAGCTAAGCTGAAAAACTAATTTACAATGTGGTTTTAATGGCTTTTCTGTTACAATTAGGCACATTTGCATGTGATTATATGTGAAAGCCAGAAAGAAGGAAAGAAGCACACTGCTCCCATCCTGGACTACTTGATATACATCCTGTGCTTCCGAATTAGTTTAGGTCTATCACTCTGCCTCATTGCCATGATGCTTTCTATGAAGCCTGTGTTGCCTCCCAACTCCCAGACATTCTCTGGAGAAAGCTGTAAACTAATGAGTAACTGCTAAGGCAATTAGGTAACAAGGTGAATAGAGAAACACTGAACTTGGAGTTAGGAAGGCTTGAGATTCAGTTCTGCATGAACTGTGTGATTTTGGACTAGTCACTTAATCAATCTTCCTCAGTTTCCTCAGTTGTAAAATAGAAATAATAATGTAAAATAGAAATAAAATAGAAATATTATTGTTGTTGTGAAGATCAAATGAAATATTTGTAAAATGTTTAGTGCTGTACCTGATCTAATGCTTTTTTCCTTCCTCCCTCCTTTTCTTCCTCCCTCCCTTCTTTCCTTCCCTTCCTTTCTTCCTTCTTTCCCTCTCTTTCTCCCTCCGTGCCTCCCTCCTTCCCCTCCTTCTTTCCTTCCCTCCTTCCTTCCCTCCTTCCTTCCTTCTTTCCTTCCTTTCTTCCTTCTTTCCTCCCTCTTTCCTTCTTTCCCTCCCCCCCCTTCACTTCCCCTCTTCTTCCCTCCCTTCCTCCTTCCTTCTCTCCCCTTCCTCCTTCCTTCTCTCCCTCTCTTCTTCCCTCCCTCCTTCCTTCCTTCCTTCCTTTTTCTTTTCTCTCTCGTTCTTTCCTACTTTTTGTTTCTTTCTCTTTCTTTTTATCTTTCCTTCCTTCCCCCTCCCTCCCTTCCCTCCTTCCTTTTCTCCCTCCTTCCCTTTCTCCCTCCCTTCCTTCTTTTTTCCTTCATCTTTCCTTCTCTCCCTCCCTCCCTTCCTTCCTCCCTTCCTTCCTTCTTTCCTTCCCTTCCTCCTTTCCTTCCTTCCTACTTTTCCTTTCTTTCCTTCCAAACAGCATGGTTCAATGGACAGAATGCTAACCCTATAGTCAGTGTACTTAAATTCAAATCTTGGACAAGTCATATAACATCTCAGAAGTTTAATTTCTTCAACTGTAAAAGAAAGAAGTTGGATTAGATGGTCCTAGAGATTCTTTCTAACTCTAGAGATATGATATTATGTTAAATAAGCCCATATTATATGACATAGAATGCCTCTGCATAAGCTTTCACTGAAATCTCCCTATATAGGAGATTTCAACTAAAGGTAGAGATGTTCATGTTAAATAGCATGGATAGATAGATTAATAGATTTTGGGATATTTTGCTTGCTGGCTTTAAATAACACATAGACACATATATAATCAACATTCTTATTATGACATTTTTGTTTCATGTTGTTTTTCTGCACTGTTATAAAGGCTTCTGTATGAGACTTCTTCATACAGAGTTGCATTTATATAGGTGATGACCAGTCATCTGTGGAGCCAAGGAAATTGACCAAATTCACAAATATTTATTAAACACAATGCTAGGCAAAGGGAAATAAAATAAATGAAATAATACCTCCGTGCTAATCACAATGAGCTACAAGTCATTTCTCCTTTCCTGTCCCTCCTCCTGCTCACCTCCATTGTAATACCCAAATACTTTGAAGTTTTGTTTTAGCAGAGGCAAAAAGAGAGCATCTTATTTCCTCAGCAATTAAAATGCTGATCTGAAGCAGAGATTAAGAAGCAAGGAACTATACATAGGAAATATAGAAGTAGGATCCCTAAATTATAGTGACACAAATATGGAGCCATCACACTCACTAGTTCATCCTGAGATGCTTTATGCTTTGTATTTGGCAGAGATGACACGGGGCTGAGAAATGTGTCCCCAGGGAAACTAAAGATAAGCATGAATGGTTTGGAAGTAGTCATGTTTTATCTTAATTAAAGATCAGCTGCGATGAATGGGTGTGCTTGATGTGTTACTAAATTACAGTAAAGCTAGGACATGAAAGCTTCTGTATTTTTTGTGTAAGCTAGTGAGGGATCAAGTGTAGTATTTTTCACTGACATACAGAATGCAGAGAGAGAGAAGAACTGATTATTCAGACTGCTGTCTAACACAAAAATCTTTCTTCTTGACCTGAAATAATAGTATAACATAATCTGAGTGATTTTAGAAAGAAACTTCTATGATTGTGTTATAGCAGGTGGTTATTTATGTGGTTATTTATGTTCTCCTTAAATTACTATTGAAAATAGTTTGAATTTAACTATACACATAGCCAAGAATTGGAATATTTTTATTGTTCTTAATTATTTTTCAATTGCATCTGACTCTTCATGACCCCATTTAGAGTTTTCTTGCCAGAGATACTCAAATGGTTTGCCATTTCCTTTTCTAGCTCATTTTACTAATGAGAAGCATGAGGCAAACAAAGCTAAGGATCTCTGAAGCTGAATTTGAACTCAGGAAGAAAAGTCTTCCAAACTGGAACTCTATCCAAGACACCACCTCACTGCCTTATAAGATAAAACTAAAAGATGGAAATTCAGTTTTTAGTCATTTAAATTCAATTTGAGTTTCCTATGTGTAGTATAATTTGCAGATAGTTGCAGATAATAGTAGTTGCAGATAAAAGAGCTCTGAATAATTCTCCATAACTTACTACTACTACTACTAAAGTGTTTTTGAAAGCACAGATTTTTTATTTATTTATTTTGGTTATTGTTGTTTTTGTATTCTAGCACTTAATACAAATGCTGGGTATATAGTAAGCATTTAACAAATGCTTATTTATTGACAGATTAATACTGAAACATCTAGACAAAATAAATATATCAGACCTATTTATCTTAGTGCCCTGAGCACTAAGTAAAATTAAATAATTTGAACTGAACTAATGTGAATCACAGAAGGCAATGTTATTACAAGGGAAATAATTTTAGACTAAAAATGTTCCTGGATTGTGAAGACTGAGGAAGTAAAATCTTTATGATTCGTTCATTTTTTGGAGCAGCCACATAATTGGAAAATAGAATTAGAGCCTGATACTCTCTATACCTGGTTTGTTGGCCTTTGTTAAAATTTCCATCAACCCAATCAAAGTGTGAAGACCTATTCCCCAGATTCTATGTTTAATTTCTATCACATATGAGAAAATCTTTGTTGCCCTGATAAAGGGCTCACTTTCAATTAATTCAAATAATTATTTTCTCAATTGAGAAGTGGCCAAAGAATATGAATAAATGGTTTTTGAAGAAAAATAGACAAACTATCAAGAAACTAAAAGAAAAATGCTCCAAGTCAATAATAATTAGAGAAATGAAAATTAAAACAATTTTGAGGTGCTACCTCATTCTTAACAGATTGGCAAAGTTAACCAAAAAAAATGAAAATGACAAATACTGGAAGCATAGGCATGTTAATGCATTACTGGTAAACCTGTGAAGTGTTTCATATATTCTGAAAAACAAATTGCCATATTAAATCTATATACATTAAAAATATGTAATAGAAGTTTACAGTTTCATACATAACACTCTGTAGTTCTTCTTTGTGTGTAGAAAAGTTTATATTTGTTGCTATTTAAGTTTACAATAATTTTTCTTAATATCACCAGAAACTGTATAGAGGATGGATTGGAGATGGAGACAACTCAATGCTTAGAAGACAATAGGGGGATTGTAGCAATAATCAAGATGGGAGATGATGAGAGCCTGACTTAGGATTCAAGTAGGGTGAGTGAAGAAAGAGATGGTTGGAAGGAATACTGTAGAGGTAGAAGAGCTAAAACTTGGGAATTGACCAAAAATAGGATGTGGGGAAAAATGAAGAGTTTGCAATCTCAATTTCCTTGCAAGTCGAAATAAGAGGAAGTGTGATGGTGCCCTCACCAGAAATAGGGAAGTTTGGAGGAGAGGTGGATTTTCGGGAAAGATCATGAATTCTGGGTTAGACATTTTGAATTTGAGATAGCTATGGGATGTTCAGATAGACATATTCAGCAGATAAAGCTTGATGTGCAACTGCAGGTTGGGAGAGAAATGAGGGCTGGATATTTAGATTTGGAAGATATCTCAATAGAGATGATAATTGATCCTATGGAAGCTAATGAGATTCATAATAGAGATTGTATAGAAGAAAGAAAGTAATCTTGACAGTGTTAGGTGATAACCATAATTGGTAGGAGGGTGATTGAGGATGATTCAATAAAGTTTGTAGAGAAAAAATGTCAGATAGGTAAGAGGAAAACCAAGACTGGGCAGCATTACAAAAACGAAAGGTAAGTGGTCTGAAAGAAGGGGATAATCAAAAGTGTCAAACTCAAAAAGATGTCAGTGAAGTATGACAGCTGAGAAAAGGCTATTGGATTTAGCATTGAAATGATTGGTAACTTTACTCAGAACAATTTCAGTCCAGTGGCTGAAATCAAAACCAGATTGGAAAGAAGAATGAGAAGTGAGAAAATGGAGATGAATATTAATAACTCTTTCTGGGAGTTAGGTTGTAAAAGGGAGAATAGGTATATATGAAAAACTGAAAGAAAAACAGGGTTAAGTGAAGGGTTTTTAAAACTTTTTGTTTTGTTTTTTTAAGGACAGAAGAAACCTGAGCACGTTTTAAATAGCAAGGGGAAAAGTGCTGCTAAAGAGAGATGGAAAATAGAAAGAAAGAGAGAGAGAGAGAGGGAAAAAGACCCATACACACACACACACACACACACACACACACACACACACATACATACATACATACACAGAGACAGACAGGGACAAAGAGAGAGACTGAAACAGAGAAAGAGAGAATATGATATAGGGGGGAAACTCCTTGAGGAAACAGGAATCTAAAACACTGACTTTGGCAGTGTAAAATTTTTAAATATGGAATAGGAAAGAAGAGGGACTCAGGCAGACATAGCTATTTTCTCAGTAAAGTAAGACAGATCCTTTGCTGAGAGTGATGGCTGAAGAGATGTTGTAAAGAGATTGAATAGAATTAAGAAGATTCAGAATAGCATTTGTGCTAAAAAAATAAATAAATAAATAAAGAGGAGAGACCAGACATTAATTTAAGAAAGCAACAGGTTAGAGGAGTTTTGTTTGTTCTTAAAGAATAGGTGACATCTATTGATCAGAAGAATGCAAATTAAGACAACCCTTAGGTACACACCTCTCACACAGGACAATTTAATGATGAATGTTTGAAAGGATATGGGAAAACTGAAACACTAATACATTGTTGATGGAGTTGTGAACTGATGCAACAATTCTGGAGAACATTATGAAACTGTGCCCATGGGGCTATCAACTGTGCATATCCTTTGATCCAGCAGTATCTCTACTGAACTTATATCCCAAAGAGATTTTAAAGAAGGGAAAGGGACCTGTATGTGCAAGAATATTTGTGGCAGCACTTTTTCTGTAGCAAGGAATTGGAAACTGAATAGATGCCTATCAGTTGGATGACCATTCAGTTAGTGGCTGAACAGTTTTGGTATATGAATGTTATGAAATATTATTATTCTATAAGAAACAACCAGCAGGATGATTTCAGAGAGGCCTGGAGAGATTTACATGAACTGATGCAAAGTGAAATGAGTAGAATTAAAAGAGCTTTGTATATATAATAACAACAAAATGATGCGATGATCAATTCTGATGGACGTGGCTCTTTTCAACAATGAGATGATTCAGTCCAGTTCCAATGATCTTGTGATGAAGAGAGCCATCTACACCCAGAGAGAGGACTGTGGGGATTGATTATGGATCACAACATAGTTTCCTCACCTTTTTGTTGTTGTTGTTGTTTATTTTCATTTTGTTTTCTTTCTAATTTTATTTCCTTTTTGATCTGACTTTTCAGATATATGATAAATGTGGAAATATGTATAGAAGAAATGTACATGTTTAACTTACATATTGGATTGCTTGCCATCCAATATGTAAGGGAGGGGAAGAGAGGGAGAAAAAAATTTTTGGAACACAGGCTTTGGCAGGGGTAGGTTTTAGAGGCTTTTTGTGCATCTGTTTTGAAAATGGAAAGGTTTATAGAAAAAGAAAAAAGAAAAAAAAAGAATTGGTGACATTTTCAGTGGGTTCTTAATTTTAAAAGCGAATTGTTCCAACAATAATTTGAGTTTTTTTCCCCATTGATAGAAGGAGGGAAAAACTCTTTATTTTTCATTATCATAAATAGCATTCATTAATCTGTAAAATAATTATATCATGATTATTATTTTGTATAGAGTAATAATTATATAATACATAGCAAATATTAGTAGCACATAGTAATAATATGATAATTATTATATAATATATAGCAATAGTATGTATAATATAGTCTATTATAATAGTATAAAGTAATAGCATATAAAGTATATAGTAATAATTGCATTGTATACAATATAATTTCAGTAATAATTACATAAAATTACATAGTATATATAGTATAGCAAAGATAGTGATAATTATATCTTATTCATTATTATAACTACCTATAAAATAATTATATTTAAACACTTTTTTATGGGGATATGATATTTTTAGTGTAACCTCAATACCAGAGCCCATTGATATGGGCTACCTAGGGGTAGAATAGAATGGAGTTGGTGAGAAGCAGTAGCTTTAGTTTTCAGCCAATCTCCTTCAAGTCTCCCACTCTGGAGAACTATTTAAATGGGAGTCACCCTTTTCCTAGCAGGGATATTCATTGAGTGTAGTGCAGAGTCAACTTTTAGCTTTGAAAGAGAACATGGAAAACATCAATACCATTCCAAATTGCTGAAAGGAAAAACTAAGACAAAGGAGAAGCTAACAGTCTTCATTATGTCCCTATTCTCAGCTTGCTACTCTAGAGACTTTGGAATTTTCCCCTTGGGTGAGATTCCATATCTGCTAGATGAACAATATTTAAGGGAACAGATAAATATATTTTTAGTTTAATAGCCCCTCTGACATTAACCTCCCGCTTCTCTTTCCTGGTAGGAATGAAAGGATTTTTTAAAACTTTTTTTTTTTATTTTTAAAGCTTTTTATTTTCAAAATGTATGCATAGATAATTTTCAACATTCACTCTTGCAAAACCTTGTGTTCCAAATTTTTTCTCCCTCTCTTCTCCTCATCTCCTCCCCTAGACAGCAAGTAATCCAATACATGTTAAACATGTACAATACTTCTAAATATATTTTCACATGTATTATGCTGCACAAGAAAAATCAGATCAAAAAGGAAAAAAATGAGAAGGAAAACAAAATACAAGCAAACAATAAAAAAGTGAAAATGCTATGTTGTGATTCCACACTCAGTTCCCACAGGCCTCTTTCTGGGGGAGGAGGTGAGGGGAACGGAGGGAGAAAAAAAATTTTGGAACACAAGGTTTGGCAGGGGTAGGTTTTAGAGGCTGGGTATATGTGGCTCTCTTCATCACTGAACAATTGGAATTAATTTGAATCATCTCATTGTTGAAGAGAGCCACATCCATCAGAATTGATCATCATTTAATCTTGCTGTTGCCATATATAATGATCTCCTGGTTCTGCTCATTTCACTTAGTATAAGTTCATATAAGTCTCTCCAGGCCTCTCTGAAGTCATTCTGCTGACCGTTTCTTACAGAACAATAACATTCTGTAATATCATATACCATAACTTATTCAGCCATTCCCCAGCTGATGGGCATCCACTCAGTTTCCAGAGGAATGGAAGTTTTCCTCTGAGACGAAGCTAGAGATCACTATCCTGCTTCCCTTCAAACTGTTATCAGAACAGACCTCACTGCACATATAGGGCCCATTTTCTTTTTCTCTTATCACTACATTAGTTTAAATTATAACTTTTGCTTGTTCAGAAATTTATAGATAGGATTTGAGGGAATTGGAAAGGGTAGGGAATCTTTTTGGTTAACTGGCTGATGGCATGACGGAAACCATGGGCTGCTATCTTCAGGCAGGTCTTCACAGCATCATATGGGAAACCATCACACCTTGAGCCTGAGCCATATTCTACCACAGATATCTGGTGGGCCAGCATTCAACTAACACGGGCTCATCAGGAAAACTGGGGAGATCCTACAAGAGGATTTTGCCCTCCATGGAACATGGATAATGAGATAACTCTGTCCTGAGCCAGGGATGGAAACTTCTCATTCTGAGCAGGATGATGAAATTCAGATTTCCGGAGGTGGGTAGGTCTCTCATGCTGTAGAAGTAATGTTCTATGGGTCTTGCTAGAGAATAATACTGTAATTTAGGGTTTGCCCAAGTTCCTTGTCAATAGAGTAGGTGATTTCAATGAACCAAAGAAAAAATAATAGCCAGGAATAGGTGGGACTAATCTAAGGTGTTATGATCTGTGTTCTGAGATTAGTATACAATCCAACTTCCCAATCTAGGTCTTGCTCGGCTATCAATCATTTAGCCATAGTATATATGATTATTAATTACTTGTGGCAGTCAAATGATTGTCAGAACTTTGAAGAGTGGTGTGAATCCACTGAGCTGGGCTAAGAGCATGATTCAACAGTGTAGCCCGATCTTTGCACTAGAAACATTGATGAATAGTTCATGATAAGCTGAGCAGTGTGTTCAGGCTAGGTCTGAGACAGATACTGCTGTTGCTAATGCCGAGGCCAAAAATACCTGTTTGATCTCCCCTGATATACCACTGGCCTTTAGGTAACTTTAAGTTCACTGATTTATACTATTTGATGAGTTGTAATGAAGAAAGGAACTAAGCATTTATTACATGCTTACTATACTTATTTAGTGCTATGCTAAATACTTTACAAATGTTATCTTAACAATCCTGGGAAGTAAGTGATAATGTTATTCCCATTTTATAGTTGAGAAAACTGAGGCAAACAGAGATTAAGTGATTTGCCCAGTGTCATCTAGTTGTTACCTACAGCAGGTCTTTCTGACTCCAGGCCCAGTATTCTATCTACCAAGCCATGTACTTCTTCCATTACCTTGAGATAATGGTCCTTAACTTTTTCTGTATCATGGACTCCTTTGGCAGTCTAATGAAAACCTATGACTCTCTTATCAGAATAATGTTTTAAATGCATAAAATAAACCACAAGGGACTATAAAATAAATTAAGTTTATTGAAATATAATTAACAAAATATCAAATACGAAAACCAGATTTGTCGACCCTTGATTAAGAATCCCTACCCTAGAATCTATTTCCACTTTCTTTTGGGACTATTCTTCCAACAAGAAAAATGATACACAAATTTTCAGGAGATCATTGCTAATTTAAATAGCATCTCCCTCTGCTAGTCTCAATCTTCAATCTCTCTGACCAGTTGTGACAGTGATCTGACCTTCTAAAAAGTGCTTACCAAAGGGTGTTGCACCCAGTCCCTGAACTTCCTTTACTTAGATAAGTCACAATTCTACATAGGGGAAGTACAACATATGCAAAGAAGGATTCAACTAGCACTTATTTTCATTGTCAAATCTTTTTCTTTTGCTTTATGACAAAAAAAATTCTTTTAAAACATCACACTGGATAAATAATATATGATGTTGTTTTTACATTTATCTACAGTATTGTTGGAAGTCATGTAATATTACATTCTCTAGAGAACTGAAATTGACAGTCACCCAAAAGGCAGTGGAGAGATGTGGTATAGATAAAAACAGTTTACAAAATGTTACTAACAAGGAAGTGCCATGTAAAAATTGTGTAAAGGATGTTGTTTCTTTTAGGAGAATTGAAGAAAAGACAATTCCATTAGACTTAGGATGGAAAATGCCATCCACATTCAAAGAAAGAACTATGGGGACTGAGTGTATATTGAAGTATATTCACTTTTTTTCCCCCTCTCATGGTTTTTTCCTTTTGTTCTGATTTTTTTTCTTTTACAACATTCTCAAGGAAAATAGCACTGACATGTGATTGCTGCCTTAGATGCTTATAAATTGTGCAACTATGGGAAAATCACTTAAGCTCTATTACTTTCAAATGTGGCTAATAATATCTATAGTATATGTCTACACATATTTTTAAAATGATTGTACATGTATAACCTATATCAGATTACTTGCTGTCTTGGGAGGGGGAGGAAAAACGTTGGATTTCAAAATCTTATAAAATAGAAGGTTGAAAACTATCTTTACATGTAATTAGAAAAAATACTATTAAGTGAAAAAAGAATTTAAGAAAGACCTTAATAGCCTAGGAAGATATAGTAAGATGAAATTTAATTGGTATAAATGTAAATTCTTCTACTTGTATTCAAACAGAGGAACCAAATGTACAAATGTAGAATAGAAATTGCATATCTAGATAATAGTTCAGATGAACTCCTAGGAGTTGAGGGATTCAATATGAGTCAATAGTGTGGTACTGCATACAGGTTAAAAATCTAAAAAAAATTTTGGTTACTTTGAGAGGGAAATAGAGTACAGAATAACAGGAATAATAATTCTTCTATATAGTACCAATAACATTTAACTTGTTATTTTCAGTTTTGTCATCATATTTTACTAAAGATATAGACAAACAAATGTTTTGAGGGTAGCCAGAATATTGAGGGTATGTTAAAGGTACTAGAAATCATACTATATCAATTTAACAAAGTCAGACAATCTTGCCTGGAGAAGGGAGAATCTTGCCTGTGTTATTGGGGAGGCAAAAAAGCATAATAACTGTTTTAAAGTATTTGAAACACTCTCCTAGAAAAGAAGGATTAGATTTATTCTGTTTGATCTCATATGGTAGGAAAAAAAAGCAGAAAGGCAAGTTCCCACTGAATACAAGAAAACAGTTTCTAACAATAAAGGATATCCTAGAATTTAAAGAATGCCTTGAGAGAAAGGGAGATCATTTCATTGACATCCAGTTGGAAGCTGAATTACATTTTAAAAACACCCAATAGGATTTATTCCTGGTGATTAGACAGATTAACTGTCAAAGTGTATATGAAAATATTTTGGTGGGTTTTCTATTTATGTTTGTGATGGTTATCATATGATAGAACATAACTCTAACTTACCTATTTTCTATACTCTAAATCAGAGGTCCTCAAACTTTTTAAATAGGAGGCCAGTTCACTGTCCCTCAGACTGTTGGAGGGCCGGACTATAGTAAAAGCAAAAACTTTGTTTTGTGGGCCTTTAAATAAAGAAACTTCATATTCCTGGGTGAGGGGCTAAACGTCCTCAGCTGCTGCATCTGGCCCGCCGGGTATAGTTTGAGGACCCCTGCTCTAAATGTTGTATTAAAATGTGTTATTTGGATTATTGTTCTATAAGAAATGACCAGCAGGATGATTTCAGAGAGACCTGGAGAGACTTACATGAACTGATGCTAAGTGAAATAAGCAGAACCAGGAGATCATTATATACTTCAGCAACAATACTGTATGATGATCAATTCTGATGAATGTGACTCTCTTCAACAATGATATGATCCAAATCAGTTCCAATTATTCAGTAATGAAGAGAATCAACTACACCCAACGAAAGAACTATGGGAAATGAGTGTGGACCACAACATAACATTTCTACTCCTTCTGTTATTGTCTGCTTGTATTTTTGTTTTCCTTATTAGGTTATTTTTACTTTCTTTCTATATCTGATTTTTCTTGCACAGCAAGATAACTATCTAAGTATGTATACATATATTGTATTTAGCATATGCTTTAACATATTTAACATGTATTGGACTACCTGCTGCCTAGGGGAGGGGATGGGGGGAAGAAGGGGAAAAGTTGGAACAGAAGGTTTTGCAAGGGTCAAAGTTGAAAAATTACCTATGCATATGTCTTGTAAATAAAAAGCTATAATAAAAAAAAAGTGTTATTTGGGTCTTAAGCTAAAAAAAGAACTTCAATAAATGTATCTTCCTCCCTCCCAAGGCAGTTCTTTAGAATTTGGGATATAGGTTGTGCTTGATGGCCTCTAAGGTTACTTCCAACATTCTGTGAATTTTTTGAGAATCTCCAAAGAGTTCAAGCAAAGAGACTGTGTGAAAATCCTGCTTTTGACATTTACTAGCTTTGTGATGAGCCTTAAGCAACTATAAATTACATTCTAAACTATAGTCTTTCAATGCCCCAAAGTCCATTTCTTTGGTATATTTACATGTGACAATGCCTATTTCTGATGACCTGAGAATTCATTTCTAAATGGATAAGGCATCAAGCAGAGTCCTGACTCAGATTTTAAGATTTCTACCCTCAAGTTTATCCTTGTTTTGTCTTTTCTCAAGATTGAATCAGACAGTAAAACTTGTTCCAAAAACTTTTAAAGTCTTGATATTTCATAAATCCTCCAATCATAATGTCAATAAAGAATAAATTAAGAATATGAAATAACAAGTTAGTAGATTAAGCGCTATTAGGGAAATAGTGTGGCCTAGTGAAAAGTACTAAACAATAACATTGTTTATTTAAAATAATATTTTTTATTAAAAATTGTTATTAAAACATATATAAAAATGTTATTAAAATAATAACATTGACACTTGACTGCTGCCTCAGTTACATATAAATTGTGCAACTATGGGCAAATCTCTTAAACTCTGTTACTTTCAAATGTAGATAATAATGTCTATAGTGTATGTATACTCATATATATTCACGAGGTAATATGTATAAAGCACTATACAAACACCAGCTGTTATTCTTACAAAGATCAATGTACAATTCAAGATAATAAGTAATGAGATTATTCTGGATACTATTGTAAATAAATCTGAAGTGCAGGCACTAGAGGGATTCTGTGGGCAATGAAAAAGTTGACTATAAAAGAGAAGTATCTGGTTTTCATTTTAAAAATGAAGCGGCTGCAAAGAATAAGAATATGAAGAACCATACAATATGTACGTGCATTGCAGGCTGAGTAGTAAAGGCAGGGAAGGAGAGGAGATTTTTTAAAAAGAAGGAATCATAAGTAAGAAACTAGTGGTAACACAACAGAGGTCTCAAAACCTGAGCCAGCTATCCTCTTGAAACCCTCAAGGCACTTAACAAGTGCTTGTCACAGAGGACTCATTCTTTTTGAGCAAGTATTTTCATATAGCCTTTGACAGTGAATCTGTCTAATCACCAGGAATAAAACACCAGGGTGTTTTAAAAATGTAATCCAGCTTCCATTGGACTTCAATGAAATGAGTCTGCCTTGTTTCCTGCTACTTTTTTTTTTTCTTTGCTGAGGCAATTAGGGTTAAGGGATACCCAGGATCTGAGGCTGCATTTGAACTCAGGTCCTCCTGACTTAGGGGTGGTGCTCTATCCACTGCACCAGTTAGCTACCCATTTCCTGCTAATTTAAAAAAAAAAATGTGTTCATCAGTCAGTCAATATGCAGTACCTGCTATGTGCCAAACACTGCTAAGTGTTGGGGATACAGAAAGTAGCAGTCCCTGCCTTCAAGGAGTCCACAATATTAAAGGAAAAGACAAAATGACCATGTATAAAAATGATATGAATAGGATAAATAGGGAATAATTAAAATAGAGAAGACACTAGAATTAAAATGGTCCTGAAAAGATTTCATATAATACAGAGGACGTTTAGTTGGGACTTGAAGGAATCCAGAAAGGTAAGGAGATAAGAGTTTTAAAGAATGTTAAGTCCAGGAGAGACTTTATTGACCCTATGTCAAGCTTTTACCTCTTTCACCATGTTGTGTTATACTATATTATATTATGCTATATTATTGTTACCAGGTATGAAATGGTACCAGGAAATTATAATAATGACTTTTTTAATCAGTTTGGTTCAATCTTCTGCTCAAATTTCACAGGATTATTGATTTATAATTCTGTTCTATCAGATTTATGTCACAATTTATAGCCAGTGATATTCAACCATATGCATTTAAAGACTTCTCATTATCCCTTTTTACTTCAAATTGAGGTCCATATCATTCTTTAATTTCTGGATTTAGTTAAATTTAATTTAAATTTAATTTTCTAGAATCAACAGGTCAACTTGAAGATTCATCTTTCTTTAGCATTGGCTTGAAGAATCCCATAACTATTGTCATTAACCCTTTTCTCTTTGGGCAAAGCCTAGAAAGATTAGAATTATTCTTCTTAACTAATTCCATCATTTCTGCCAAAGCCTTTTGTCAGAAGTGTATACATGAGAAAGGGACTAAACCCATAAACCTTTAAATCCTTATAAGGATTTAAAATTATAACACATTAGGATCAATTATTGAAGGAATTGTTGATATTTAGCCTAAAGAAGATAGGATTTAGGAGGTGTTTGATCACTCCTTTTAAAATCTTAAAGGATTTTCTTATGAAAATGTTTAAACTTATTCTCCTTTATTCCAGAGTATAGATGTAGAATGATTAGGTGGAAGGCTTAAGGAAGTAGCTTTCAATTCAAAATAAAGATCTTTATTTTTTTTAATTGCTTCTTTTCAATTAAAAGTAATGGTATTTTCTCTCCTTCCCACCTTTTTTTCCCACTCCCACTAGAAAAAAAAGATAAACAAATTAAACAAAACAAAATCTTACATTTACCATCTTCAAAAATTTATTGATCTACAAAAATATATATGTGTCTTAAATCTATCTTCAGGTGGAACGTGGCTGGCATTCTTCATCAGCCCTCTGGGATCATGGTTGGTCATTCCTTGATTAGATTTCTTAAGTCTTTAAAAGTTGTTTGTGTAATGTCAGGGCTAGCTTTCTGGAGGTCCTCAGGACGGCCTTGGTCTCAGCAGTATAGTCACCACGAGGATAGTCAAGAATAGAGTCTAAAGTCTTTATTGTCTCCTTCACAGTCTTGTTTACTCAGATTGACTGACTATGTCCTCAGTTCTCTCAGCCTTTAAATACCCTATTGCAATTACATCATTACAGCATACTGGGTATATGCCAACTAGAGTGATTATATCATTATATCATACTAGATATATGTGAACTAGAAAACCATTATCTCATCACTTCCACTGAGTTAACACCTCGTTGTATCTTTGTTTTAAGTATACTTCTCTAGAGTTCCGGCCTTCTACAATTTGTCTTTAAAATGTTGTTATTATATAAATTGGTTTTTTTGGTTCTTCCTCACTTCAGTCTTCATTAGTTCATACAAGTTTTTCCAGGTTTTGCTGAACCCATTTCCTGCATCATTTCTTAGACACAGTTATATTCCATGATATCCATATACTATAATTTGTTCATCCATTCCACAATTGATGGGGACCCTTTTAGTTTCTAGTTCTTTGCTATAGCAAAAAGAGCTGCTATAAATATTTTTGTACATGTGAACCTTTTTGTTTTTTTGATATCTTTGAATACATCCCTTCTAAGCAGAATTAAATGAAAAATCAGAATTCTATATCCAAACAATATTTCTACTAAGGATTTTCCATTCCATTGCACTTCTTTGTGATTCTTTCCTAGTTCCTCATTTTTCTCTCTCTGCTGATGCAGCTGTTGTCATGCAGACTAATAAAGAAGTGTTCTCTCTAATAGAGGTCATGCCTTATTGCAGTTTCTGACTCAATCCTCAGAGGCACTCTTTTCTCTGTATTTTCAGTATCTAGATACTAAAGATTGAACTTGATTAAAAGAAGACCAGATGCCGTTATTATTTTCTATACTAATTTAATATTCATTCTATTCCAACTCCAGTTGTGGCTCAGATAACTATCTTGATATCTGTTTTGGTTATCACAAAGAATTTGAGTTAATAATTAACTTGGAAAAATCACAAGTGGAATGGGTTGATAATGATAGAACTAATTTAACATGGAGCCTTTTTACTCTTTCTTTTCCAAAAGTCCTTATAATATTTACCATGACACTAATTACACTAGTGATAAAATTAGGCTGACTGTTTGTAAGATAGTTGGGTAAGTCAACTACTGAGCTGGGACAAGCAAATCATTCAGCCCCTGTGGTGGTCAAGCAGGATCAGTTGCTTTTGGACTGGGAAATGGCAGACAGACAGTTCTGCCATTCCCTTGTTGCTGCCTGTCTGGGCCAGGCAGGTTGCCTAACTGCTGGGCTCTTCTAAGGGCATGATGTCTCTGTTGGATGGGTCAATTTTCTGAGCTCATTTCCCCTTGCTCTTAGGTGACCAGCTTCACAAAGTCTTTTTTACTGAGTTGGCTGGCTGGTGCTGCAACTAATCTTTTCATCCAGAATGCTGTTTTTTGCTTAAGAGTTCTTTCTGCCAGGGAAACAACCTTTAGCTTAGAAACAGCAGAAGTCTTTAACTCTCAGAGATCCTCATCTCTGATGTTTGTCATTTCCTGGCAATATATGGCAAAGATTTATCCTTTCCAGCTAGACAGTCCTTCAGTATCAAATGTTTTTTTTTTGTTTGTTTGTTTGTTTTTTCCCTCAGTAAAGGTTTAGCACTTGCCTTAAAGTTATTACTTTCAATTGTGTTAGGACCTCCTCCTTTCTCCTTTGGAGATCATATATAAATGTCTAAGGACAAAAGTATAAATGTAGTCTGGAGGCTGGAGGCAAATTATTTTCTGGCTGGCTTCTTCATATGTAATTTAGTTATTCAAGCCACAGATTCTTTTTAGGATAGAGATAGTTATTTTATATCTTCTGGTCTTCTGCTTTACATATTCTTTTTGTTTTTTAATTTTTTGTTTAAAAAAATCCAACGAGGCAAATCAATAAAGGAATTTTTTTTTTAATAGCCTTTTATTTACAGGATATATACATGGGTAACTTTACAGCATTAACAATTGCCAAACCTCTTGTTCCAATTTTTCACCTCTTACCCCCTCCACCCCCTCCCCTAAATGGCAGGATGACCAGTAGATGTTAAATATATTAAAATATAACTTAGATACACAATAAGTATACATGACCAAAACATTATTTTGCTGTACAAAAAGAATCAGACTCTGAATTATTGTACAATTAGCTTGTGAAGGAAATCAAAAATGCAGGTGTGCATAAATATAGGGATTGGGAATTCAATGTAATGGTTTTTAGTCATCTCCCAGAGTTCTTTTTCTGGGTATAGCTAGTTCAGTTCCTTACTGCTCCATTAGAAATGATTTGGTTGATCTCGTTGCTGAGGATGGCCTGATCCATCAGAACTGGTCATCATCTAGTATTGTTGTTGAAGTATATAATGATCTCCTGGTCCTGCTCATTTCACTCAGCATCAGTTCGTGTAAGTCTCTCCAGGCCTTTCTGAAATCATCCTGTTGGTCATTTCTTACAGAACAGTAATATTCCATAATTTTCATATACCACAATTTATTCAGCCATTCTCCAACTGATGGACATCCATTCAGTTTCCAGTTTCTAGCCACTACAAAAAGGGCTGCCACAAACATTCGTGCACATACAGGTCCCTTTCCCTTCTTTATAATCTCTTTGGGATATAATCCCAGTAGTAACACTGCTGGATCAAAGGGTATGCACAGTTTGATAACTTTTTGAGCATAGTTCCAAACTACTCTCCAAAATGGTTGGATTCGTTCACAACTCCACCAACAATGCATCAATGTCCCAGTTTTCCCGCATCCCCTCCAACAATCATCATTATTTTTTCCTGTCATCTTAGCCAATCTGACAGGTGTGTAGTGGTATCTTAGAGTTGTCTTAATTTGCATTTCTCTGATTAATAATGACTTGGAGCATCTTTTCATATGACTAGAAATAGTTTCAATTTCTTCATCTGAGAATTGTCTGTTCATATCCTTTGACCATTTTTCAATTGGAGAATGGCTTGATTTTTTATAAATTAGAGTTAATTCTCTATATATTTTGGAAATGAGGCCTTTATCAGAACCTTTGACTGTAAAAATATTTTCCCAGTTTATTGCTTCCCTTCTAATCTTGTCTGCATTAGTTTTGTTTGTACAAAAACTTTTCAGTTTAGTATAATCGAAATTTTCTTCAATAAAGGAATTTTGAGGATGATATAAACAAGGTATTTAAAGTTGGGAGCCTGGGACAGGTGGCCATAAATATCTCCTTCACTTTAGTGTACAAGTGCTTGGCTCTTGAGAAAGGAAGGATACTCCAAAGAAAGTCCAAGTCCTTGACTATATCTAGTTAATGTAGAAAGAAATTTCGATTTTGTCAGACAGCTCACTGATAAAATTCATTTGTGAATCAAGACATCACCTTTCTGATGTCACTGGTCCTCTTTGAGATTGAAGGACAAAGAAAAACAACCATAACTACAACTCACTGCTAAGTGACCATGGATGCCTGAGGATTTTGGTATTATTTTTAATCACAAATCTGCTGTGGCCATGAGTTCTCTGGTTATTGTAGTTGAAGGCAGTGTTCACTCATTCATTAGCTATGCTCTGATCAAACAGGATAATGACCACAAGAATTTGGCACTGGAAATGTTCCATATTCTGATGATAATGGGACAATCTCTCCACTTGGAACATCCTACAATGCATAACAACGGCTGGGGAGCTCTATTCCACTAGAAATTAGGCCATTATTATTGTAGTGCTGAACAAATTTCATAAAGAGCTCTATCTGATTGAATTTAAGATTACCTAGGAAATCAAAGAGTTTTCAATTCTTCTCATTATCCTTTAGTTTACACAATACTATTGCAGCTCATGCACTGTCAACTCCATCTCATCACTCAAAGATTTTCATTGAATCTTTCATGAACTTGTGGCAGAACAGGCAGATTTTTTTGCTCTGGATAGCATTCAATATCATAATAGCTTCTTATGGTGGAGTCATGTGGAAAATTTTCTGACTATCCTGATACATTTCACAATAGTTGAGCATTTTGTTACATTTCTTCAGGATAAAATCTTTTTTTTGAGAATGACATTTTTATTTTGGGTCAGAATCTCCATGACAATGAAGGCCAAACAGTAAATAGACTGCCAGGCCTAAAGTCAGGAAGGCTCCTCTTCCTGAATTCAAACCTGGCTTCAGATACTTACTAGTAGTCACTTAACGCCGTTTGCCTCAAGTTTCTCATCTGTAAGATGAACTGGTGGAGGAAATGTCAACCTACTCCAGTATCTTTGCCAAGAAAAAAAAAGTGAGGTCATGAAGAGTTGGACACAACTGAAATCACTGAACAATAATAACAACTCTATGACAACATATGGACAATTCTTCATCAGCACCATCTTCCTCATCCTTCTAAAAAAACACTATCGCCTTGACATTGGGCATGTATTTGGAGAAATGCTCATCCTCCTTGCTAATCTGAAAGGTCAGCTCCTGAGTATGACATATCAGCAGTGGAGAAATCTGACCAGTGACTGGCAGAGATTGCTGCAGCATGGCCAGCACAAATACAGCTCATCTTTCCTATGCCTGATTTGGTCTGGTACGAGACATCTATTTCCAGGATGGCCTGAGATATATACTCCTGCTGAACTTTCAGAGCCACAATCTACAAACAAGAGCCTGGAGTACCTCAGGCTTAAGTAAGAAATCGTGGAAGCCAGAGTTCTGCAGGGAGATGTAGAAACCTTCCACACTATCCTTTGAATGGGTCTCAGTTCCATCTCCCTCAGCTGCTATCTCCACTTTTATCTTCTTCAGAATCCAGGGGTTCGTTGTCCATATCATTCTCTGAAATGTCTGGATTGGGGAAAGGGAATTTCTAAATAGGTAAAACTGGGAGCAGATGAGATAGATAATAGAATTTTGGGGAATAGCAAGGAAAGAGGAAGACATTGATTTAAAGTTGGTTACTGAACAGGGGAGAGATACTTCTGATGATGACAGTAGGAATAACTTAAGAAAGTCATCTCTATTTCTGTCCCTGCTTTTTCTCTCCTCCTTTTTATATTTCTATGTCTCTTTCTCCCAGAACTTCAGTTTTTGATGAAATCTCATTAGGAAAACTCCTTTTACACATGAATATATCTATTAATTAATTTTTCATAAAGTATCATAACATCATTTGTAATTTCCTCAAAGTCTCCATCAGAATTCTTTGTTCATGTATTCTCATTTTTTTTCATCATGTCATTATAGTGTATATTCTATTCTTCTAGTTCTGGCTTCTTAAATTTTAAAAGTTATTATCACCATTACTATTGTTATTACTATTATTTTAGCTTTGCATCATTGCTGTAGGCAATCTCATTCTGAGAGCCCAAAGTCCTGTTATGAAAGCAGTAAATCCATTGTCTATTTGTAGGAACTTATTCAGGATGAATATTGGGCCCTTTGTCCCATGGGATCCTCTGGAAAAAATACTATATTTGAGACTTTTGTTATTGACTATTCTAGTTTTAGAGATATACTAGAGAAAAATTGGCAATTTATTTTTCTTTCTATTGTTTTAGGGGACAACTGTATAGTCACTTTTTCCATTGTGTTTCTTTTACAGGAGAGATAAATTCCTTTTCAAATGATATTTGTATAGTTTAATGTTAAAGTACTGATCCATTCTAATATACTACTGAATCTTCTTCAAGAATTGATGTTGAATCTAATATGAAAAATTTGACATTTGTGCTTTTAAAATGCTGGTGCTTAGCTAATAATGATAATAATATTAATAGTGTTTGTGGTGCTTTAAAGTTTGCAAATTGATTCACAAAAGTCATCTCATTTTATCTTCATAACAACCTTGAGAAGTAGGTGCTGTTTTCATCCCCATTTTATGTATGAGGAAACTGAGGCAGACCAACGTTAAGTTTCATTGTATTTATGTAACCGATTAACCAAATTGGTTCCAGTCCAAAATTACTTTTATAATAATTGTTATAATTTATAATAAAAATTTATATTTAAGAGACATAAGTAAACCGTACTCTTCATTGATGCAGTAAAAAAAAGAAAAATTTTGGGAATCTGGCCTTGATCAAGTTCATTGACTTATTTGAAATTCTGAGAATGTATTCCTTTACATAAAGCTGAAGAGGGTATAATCACAAGCAAAACAAAATTCAATTTTGGAAGGCAAATGACAAAGGGAAGGAATAAAAGAAGAGAAAGAAAGTATAAAAAACAACCAGTGATTTTAGGTTGTGGGAAGAAAAAAACAGTCGACATCAAAGGTAGAAGAAAAGAATATTAAAAATTTTTATAGCAATACTTCATGTTGTAGTAAAGAACAGGTAACAAATTAGATATTCATCAACTGGGAAAGGTGAATAAATGATAGCATATGATGTATTACTGAGTCATAAGAAATAACTAATATGTCAGAGTCAAAGGAACTTGGGAAAGCTTTTATGTACTGATGCAGTCAGTTAAGCAGAACTAGAAGAAAATTTTATATAATAAAGACAATAATATAAAAGAAAACTATTTTGAAAGGCTTAAGAACTTTGATCATTGCAATAACAATTTATAACTTAAGAATGATGATAAAGTACACTTTCCACCTCTTATCGGAGAAATGATGGATTAAAGGCAAAGAATTTTGTTCATATGTTTGGAAGTGTGAAACTGTTTTCCTTGACCATACTTATTTGTTACAAAGAAAGACTTTTTTTGGGATAGGAGATAATTGTAAAAGTACAGAATGAATAGCTAGTAAAAATGATACAAAAAAAAGGGAGTATCAGTGAAATATTTTAAAATATACAGAAGATAGCAGAAGGAAGCTGAAAAGGGAACAAAGACAAGCAGGATGATATCGTTACTATCATGTTAAGTTTAACATATTTTTAAAACTAAAGTTCACAGTTTCATGTGTAACTCTCTTTTTCTGTTCTATGTATGTTGAAATATTTATGTTAAGTTTATATTAACAAAGACTTTTTTTTAAAAAAAGGAGCTTTTCTGTAAAATGCTGAACAAATGATTTTCCAGCTTTTGCTTTAAGACTTTTAGAGAGGAAACCCACTTTTTCTTGAGGCCCATTCCACTTGTAGATAGCTTTAATTATTATTATTGTTATTATTCCTTATATTGAGTCTAAATTTGTAGTTTTGCTGGCATCAGAAATTGTTCTTAAAACTGTGCTCTTAAGCCAAATAGGCCAGGTCCAACTTCTTTTCTACATATTAGTTTTTCATATACTTGGAGACCATTATAATGAATAGCAATGAGGTACAGAGGAAAAAGCAATAGATTTGAAATCAGATGACCTGGATTCAGATTTGACTCTGATAGTTATTGGTTGTGTGATTTCACTTATCTTTGCTGACTCTTGGTTTCCATCTGCAAAATGAAAGGTCAGATTAAGTGATCTTCAAAGTACCTTCTAGATCTAAATTTATGATCCTATAAGTTTCTTTCTTCAAGATGAATATTTTTAGTCCCTTTAACTAGTCATTATATAGTATGCTATTACTGTTCTGGTTCTTCTCTAGTTTTTCAATGACCTTCCTTAAATATAGTGCTTTGAACTGAACAGAATACTCTAGATGTGATCTGAACAGAGCAGAATGTAAAACACTTAAATCCCTAAATCCTGGACATTGTGTCTCTCTGAAGGCAGCCTAAAAATGCATTTGCTATTTTTGTTTTGCCCAAGAAATCTTTCTTTGGCTAGAAGGTTATATATGTATATTATATATGTATATATACTCATAAATAAATAAATGTATATGTATAAATATATATGTATTATATAAAGTCATCTGAAAGGATGACAGCAGTTGGGAAGAATGCCAATATGGAAAGAAATAATATATTTTTTTCTGAGGAACTCTTGATACTCCTCTTTTGGGCTGAGAATATCTTCACCCTTGGAACACTACTCTTAGGATGTGTGGATAAACATATGTCTAACTGTGGAATGTGGCTAGTCTCCTTTTTAGCTCCTTGTCCCTAGTCTTTCAACTTCCTTTTGTTTGTTACCTTCCCCCATTAGATGATTGTTCCTTGAGAGTAGTGAATATCTTTCTTTTTCTTATTTGTATCCCTGGCACTTAGCACAATGCCTGGCACATGGTAGGCATTCTTGGACTGAGAAGAGGAAAGGGAGAAATCCCCTTCCTGCTTCACCAATAAAGAGATGATATATGTGAGTTTGTTTTGTTTTGTTTTGTTTTTCCTTCTTAACCTGAGACTTTTGAATTTTTTTTTTTTTGCTATGGTTGTTATTACTTTTATGTTTTGATAACTGTCTAGCAATATAATTAGCTTCCTTTGTAATACCATGCATTTTATTTTGTGCATCTAAAAATTATTGTGAGGAGTCCAAAGACTCCATCCACCAAATTATCAAAGAACTCCATGACTCAAAAAAAGACTAAAAATTTTTGTGCAGGAGGTCAGAACTCTGATCTATTGATTTTGGCATTATTATAAAAGCAAATCCAAAGTTTATACTTCCCAAGAAATCCAACTTCTCCACTGTAATGCTAGATTCTGATATAATACTAATACAACTCCCTCTACACAGAAAATTGTTGATCAGAGAAGCTCATCTCGTTACCTTACTTCCTCCGACCACTGCCTCCAACTTGCCTCCCCACCACTGCCTATTGCACCTCCATCCATCTTTTATATAGTTTAGCTCAGATCCTAATCCTTCCATAAAGCTTTGTCTAATCTTCCCTAGTCAGTAAGGATCTAAAACACATTTTTTCAATTTTTCTCATATCTATTATGTACATGTATTATCCAGTCTGAAAATACAATTCAACAAACATTTATTAAGCACCATATACAAGGGAAGCTGGGGACATACAGATAAAAATGAAAAATGTTCACTACACTCAATGATTTTATATTCTTGAAGAAAACAAATCTGTCCCAAGTATTAATGTGAAAAAAAAAAGTTCCATCACCACTGTTTGCATGTTTTTTTCCCCTACCCATTTCTTCTTTAATTCCCCAGTTTATGCCTTGAATAATAGTAACATTCTAGGAACTACTGAAAAAAGTTTTATCTCTGCAGTTGTATCAATCAAGAATTTTAATTAATATGTTAATAAAAATCATCCTGTTGGATGAGAGTCCTTTTTGGCACTTTTTCGGGGAAGGGGGGGGCAGGGGAGGAGAATAGAACAGGGAGAATTATTTTTTCAAAATTTCTAAATTTTTGTATTATTTTCTTCTTAAATGTTCTTCCTTGTATTCTTCACTTTTTAGTTGTTATTATTACTGGTACAATTATAGTCAGAGTATATGTTGTTTTGTTTCTGATTTCTTTACTCTGTATCAGTTCTCATTTTCCCATATTTCTTTTTTATATTTACATTTCCTATGGCATTCTATTCCATTCATATGCCACAATTTAAAAAAGTTATTCATCAGTCATTGGACACATATATCATTTCTAGTCTTTTGTAGTTATGAACCATGTCTGTATGAAGACTGTGATAGATATATGTTTTCTCTTCTTGAGTCAAACATTCTCAGTTCCTCATATGACACAAATTCTTACAAAATTCATGCAAAATGATTCCTGAGAATTCTGTAGGATTGAACCTAGTTCATGTAAATCTAAAACCTTAGCTCTAGAGCTCAGGTTAAAACAAATAAATTCATCTTTCAAGCTTCTCTAAATCCTTTCTATTCATGCTGGTTTTTATAGTTGAACTCTTGTTTGTATGGGAATTTTCCCATTATCTTGTGTGTGTGTGTGTGTGTGTGTGTGTGTGGATTTTTTTTTTTTTAATTTTAAGGAACATGACTCACTTTTCATGGAACTCATCTCCATTTTAATCTGTGCACATTTCCCTCCCTTCATAAATTCTGAGATGCCTTAGGGGAAAAGTATCATATCTTTGATATGTGTTAGTAGTCAATGGAAAATATGAGAGAATATTTGCAATAATTTTACTTATCTCTGTCACAGAAAATATGACAAAAACTGATTCTTAAGGTTTAGACTTTATAACTCTTATCCCCACTTCATACATTGAATTTTAAAATTTCAAGTTCTGGAAACTCAGGTCCTAGTTTTACAGTGGCTCTTTCATTAACTATGTGGTTTCATATAAATCACTCTCAGAATCTCAGTTAACTTCATTTGTGAAAATTGAGGTTAATCAGAAGTTTTCTTCTTCTAGTTCTAAAAATCTATTGTTTTCATTTGGTGCTCAGGTAACTGCATTTACTCACAAAAAAAAGTAGAGAAAAGAGTTGGAAAAATATATTTCTCAGGGATATGTAAATAATGTTTGGCAATAAAATTTTCATTCAAGGATATGATAATGAAAAATGAGATAGATATGTTTTTATAAGACTAGACAATAAAATGTTTTAAAATGAATTACATTGGTATCATGGAATCTCACGATTAGAAGGGATATTTGAGGCAAACTATGTAGAATTGTATTTATTTGCAAGTAAAAATTTATGGAAATGTTGCATAGAAAATTTTCTTCAATACTTTCACTTTCTATCTTTTCAAGTGTCAAATAGGCAGATTCTACGCAGCTAGGTAGCACAGTGGACAGAGCACTGGGCTTGGAAAAGGATAACTAAAATTCATGAGTTCAAATCTGCCTCAGACTCTTATTACCAGCATGACTCTGGGCAAGTTACTTAACCTGCTTGCCTCAGTTCCTCATTACTAAAATGATCTGGAAAAGAAAATGGCAAACCACTTAAGTATCTTTGCCACAAAACCCCTAAAATGGGATCATGGAGAGTTGGACACAATTGTACAACAAAAATACAGTAGAGGTAATCTAGGGAGCAAGGACTGTATACTCTAGCATATGTAGGCAATTTAAAACCAGCGTCTTTTTGAGGACCTTTGATAAGGAACTGGATTGTACAAAATGAGAATACTTGATACGGTAGTTATTTATATAAGTTAAGGTGTATAGAATACCTTGAAGATAAAAATAAGTAATAACAATGAGAGGAACCAAAGCTCAATGGATAAGGGGCCAGTTTAGGAGGTGGCAAGATTTGAGTTCAAGTCTGCTTCTGATGTGTACTAGCTGTGTGACCAAGGGCAAGTTGTTTGAACTCTGGAGTGAGGCAACTCTTAAGACTAAAAATAACCAAGGAGCTACTGATTTGTAATGGTAGAGGAAGAGCCTTAATGCCATTGGACTGTTTTCTCTCCCCACTCCACAAGCATGCATCTAATGAATATGTTACCCTTTCACTTTATAAAGCACTTAGTACAGTAGGTGCTTAATAATGCTTATTTCCTTTCTGATCCCCTTCAGTTGCTAGAACCCTCCAGTCACTAGAAATTATTTTGTACATAGTTTATTTTCATCTACCTATGTTCATGTTACTTCCCTTCAAAAGAACTCAAGGTCCAATAACTTGGGGTTATTGCCTTTTTTGGGATTCCCAGAACCTAGCACAATGATTGGCATATAGAAAATGTTCAATAAGCACTTATTAAATGAAAGTATAATTTTGTCCCAGTCATTATAAAAATGCTAAACAGGACATGGTCACACATAGATTATTCCTTGGGCACTGCCCTTGAGACTCTCTTGCAAAAAAAAACCAAAAAAAAAAAGAAGAAGAAGAAGAAGACAAAGAAGCAATAAACAAAAATCATAATTTCTAAGTTACAAATTTTAAAAACACTTGCAAAGGACCAGGGAACATGCATATCAATAAATCAAGCTTTGTGAAATTCAGGTAATTGTCTTTTTGAATCAGAAGGAAAAAGTCAAAAAGATTGTCTAGAAAAAAACCCAGGAATATAATGGTATTTCCAAAGAGCTTGAATATGTGTTAGAAATGAGACTCTTCTGGCTATTTTAGTTAGAAAATCTGAATCAACAACATTATCTTGACCCCAAAGTTCAGGTAAAAGGTAGTTGGAAGATATTCAATTTTTAAAAATCTTTATTTGTAGAACTGAACCTTTGTCCTCAAGCTGTCAATTATTAAAAAAAAAAAAAAAGAAAAGAAAAGAAAAGAAAAGAAAAAAAAAGAAAGAAAAAGAAAAACAAGACTGGATTTCCTCATTAAGTTCTCTAGTATAGTACTATTAGTACCAAACTTTGTTTTCTTCAGCCCCTCACAGTGAAGTGAAAATTTCTATCAGCATTTTTACATTTTCAGGTAGTACTTAGGGGTTAAAAGTCAGTCATAATATCCTTTGGCCCTATCACCCTCTAAATACTTTTAAAATTTTTTATTTTTTCAATTTGACCATTTATTTAGCTTTTACTTTGTAGGAAAACTTGGTAGTCGGGGAAAGAGGGAGAATGATACCTTTATCTAATAAAAGAACTCTGGTTTCTGTTCTATCAGAATAAGACCACCACTTAGTATCAATGACTGCCTTGTATCTGCCATAAATCTGGAGGATCTATTAGGGAGTGACCTATTTAAGATAGTTAGATGGGAGTTGCTGTCCTTGCTTCAACAGGACATATACTAAAATAGGAGTTTTATATCCTTAGAGAAAACATGCTGTTCAATTCTTTGAAATTCTTTATAGCTGCAGCTCTGGAAAGATATCATGGTACAGTGGAAAGAGTATTGGACTTGTAGTGGAAAGAGAAACCCAGATTTGAATCCAATTTCTGACTATGAAAAGTATAATAAAAAAATTAAAGCTGGAAGGAACTAAAACAATCCTGCATATTTATTCTGTGAATATGTTGTCTCCCCTGATATAATGTAACTGAGGGCCAGGACTGGTTTCATTTTTATTTTTGCACCTCTATCATTGTGCCTGGAATATTGCTGTTGTTCAGTCATTTTTTCAGTCGTGTCCAATTCTTCTTGACCCCATTTTAGGGTTTTCCTGGCACTAGTTTGCCACTTTGTTCTCCAACTCATTTGATAGACAGTGAACTAAGGCTAACAGAGTTAAGTAATTTGCTCAGGGTCAATCAGGTAGTATCCAAAGTCAGACTTGAACTCATAAAGATGAATCTTCCTGACTCGAAGCTTGACACTCTGTCCACTATCCTATCTGGAATATTGTAGGTATTTAATAATTTCTGATTGATTCATGTTGCTAATATTACTTTACAGATTTCAGAATCACATGAACTAATGGTATTCTATATAACCGAAAGAAAAGGGTCCTGGAATTGAGAGATCAGTGTGCTAGTTCTATCACTAATAAACTCTGTAAATTTTCATTATCTGGTTATAGATCAAGATCTGGAAAGGGGCTCAGAAGGCATGTCACCAAACATCTGCATATTATAATTGAAGACTTAAGATCCAAGGATTTGACTAAGATCACAGGGTAATAATTATCAGCTGTGAGATTTAAACCAAGTTTACTTAGCTCCAGAGACTTTCTTTTTTCCATTATACTCACTGATGTCATGTAATCTGTTTAAGCATCAGTTTCCTTGTCTATGTGACATTATAATACACTGCATCTAATGTTGTACTCTAACCTTCTTTGACTGTATCCCTGAAATTTCTTCAGTCTAGAAGCTCTGGAATTCCTGGATCCCTGGAATTCACACACTGGAAGTACCCTCTGCCTCTGCAGACATTCTCTGTATGCTTCTTCCCTGTACCTTCATTTAAAAAGGGAATGAAAATCAGGCACAATCTTTGTTCTCCAGTCTGCATTCAGGACTCTTGCTACCAAGTCTTGCTAACCCCCTCACTTTTCTACCTTCCTTTTGTGTTCTTTACCACTATAAAACATAAACTCTGAGAGCAGAGATTTTTTTTAGTATTTATATTTTCAACTGAACAGTGCTTGGTATATAGTAAAAGCTTAATAAATATTTGTTAACTTATTGTGATATACTAAAAAATTCTGTGATTCTGTGAACCTGTCAACTACATTCAATTCAACACTCCAAACAAATATTTATTAAGTGCCTTCTATATGCAGAATGGTGTCCTAGGCCCCACAGATTTTAAGACAAATGAAAAATAATCACTAATGGAGCTTGTCTTTGAAGAAATTATTAAAAATTATTTTTGTTACTAAACTGGAGTCACTAGTACATTTTTTTTTTTTTTGATTGCACAAGTTTCTATTCTGTTAAAAAGTTCTCTGTATTGTGTAGTCAATAGGACATTGACCTTGAAATCTGGAAGACCTGAGTACAAATCTCACCTCAAATGTTTATTAGTCTTGGAGCCCTAGTTAGATTACTTACTTTCTCTGTGCTTCTGATTTTTCATCCATAAAAAATGAGGGGGCAAAACTTCATGACCTCTAAGGTTCTTTCCACTGCTGGATCTGTGTTCTCCACAATAAGCATAATATAACAATAAACAATTTGAACCTTTTGCAAAAATACATTTATCATTGTTTGATAATTTCTTGGGGTTTTTTAAATAATTTTTTATAGGATCAAATTTTGAATTTATATGTGGACCAAACACATAGAGCTATCTATGCCCTTATGGAACACCTATCAGTTACATCAACTGAATGGTGCCAGAGTTTCTATTACTAGTTTCTAAGTGCAGGATATTTTCCAGGAATTCTCTGGAATCACCCTCCCATTGGTCTAAAAGATTCCTTTTAGGCAAAGTCCACTTCTAATCCCATCAAGTGTTTGCCCCAAAATGCGAGACAAATTGTCTTAATCTTTGAAAAAACAAGCTTACAAAACAAACTTTCACTGACAGGAAACATGCATTGTGTTTCTCACTGACATGTTCTAGCCCTCTGAATCACAAATGAGGTCAAGGACTGCTCTTGTGAAATTGTAAAGAATTTGATCTCAAGTTCTGTGGAAATCTTAAAAGCAAAAATTCAAAACTTTGTAAATTTTTTAGCCTAAGTGTAATTGTACCTCTAGTCCATAAAAGTAAGAGAAATCAATGATTAAATGATTATAAAACCTTTGGAGAAGTAAATGATTTATCTACGAATTCTGCGAGCATAAAGGTAGAGCTTGACAAGCACCATAAAAAGCTAAAGTGATTAGTGAATTAATGTTTATGATTATATGATATTATATTGTTGGGGTTTAGAAGATGAGCCTTAAAATATTGTTGAGGTTCCAGGGTTGCTAGGCATCTCAAAAGAATTTGTAGTTTTAGACATCTCCAGATCAAGAGGTAAAGATTTTATTATGTTGTTAACAAGGAACTAAATTCTACAAGAGAAAGTAGCAAAGCAGTGAGGAACAAACTATAAAGGTATAAAGTTTTCTGGTTTGGGAGTTCGTTTAGATTACTGAATGTGAGTTTACTTAGTTTCAAAGAAAGCCTTTGATTTGTTAATTTTATAAAGGCTACTGATATGCTAAAGCTCAGTTCCAGGATTCTACTGATATGCTAATTTTATGGTTTAGCGGTTAGTTAGAATTAGAGCTAGTCACCTTCCTTCCATAGCCATCAGTACCCTTAGTTTCTTAGTCATCTTCCTTCTAGGACCTGCTTAACTCGGTCGATAAGACCAGCATACAGTATTCCTAAGGCAGACATCTTGAAGTGAAAAAATATACATTTCATCTAAATCATAGAGACATTTTGGAGCCATGGTATAATAAGATATTAATCTTATTATAATAATAATGAGATAATAATGGTTATTGTTATTTATATAATGAGATAATAATCACATCATTCCTCTCCCAAACGGTATTCCTGAGATTAGTCACATCAAAACTATATAAATATGCATACATCGGGGCACAAAATCTGTCTTAGCTTACTAAGGACATCAGGATGCTAAAGATGGATAACTGCTGTTTTCAGACGGAAGTCATTCCAGTGTTCCTTCTTGATCCCAGAGGAGGTTTATGGGAAAGACAGGAACGGACAAGAAGTGTCCTAGGAACCAGAACAGCTCTGGCTTCCCTGGGAACCCAGCTTCCCGGCCACTACAGGGAAGTAGGAGCCAGACAAAGGACCAAAAGATTGTCAAAGCCAGAGTTCAAGACTGAGTAGGAGGAAGAGGAGGGAGTGGATGGAGAAATCTGTGTAGGACAATTATGCAGGAGGCCTTCAGTACTGCTGCTGATCTCTTCTCTCTAATAAACACACAAAAAACCTAGGGATTCTTCATTTCTTTTCTCTCTTTTGTCTCTCTTGTTCCTTCTACTATGAAGGACTATTTTTGTTTATTTTTTCAATTAACAACATTTCTTTTCTTCCTCTGTTCCCTTCCCCATTGAGAAGGAAAACAAAGAAAAACCAAACATGTATAGGCTAGCAAAGTAAATTCCCACAATGACCATTCCAAAAATGTATATCTCAAGAAAGAGGAAAAGGACCCATGTAATATGAAAATATTTATAGCAGCAATCTTTTGTGGTGGTGAAGAACTGGAAACTTAGGGGTGCCCAGCAACTGGGGAAAGGCTGAACAAATTATGGTACATCTTTGTTTCTTCAAAGTTTATTTCCATCTCTCTCCACTTTTTTTCAGCCAGCAATTGGGATCAAAGTGGCTAACCACTGTATTGCTGGTCTATGTGTGTAAGCAGAGAGGAGTACCCTATATCAAAAAAAAGAAAAAAGAAAAGAAAAGAAAGAAATGGAGAATTTCTATGGGATTTGCAGGGAGGGAGAGGGTTCATTTTGTGCCTGATAGATCTTCTGATGGTTCATTGACACAATTAGTAATGATCTATCTTATCTCAAGATACTGCCTCTAGCCACCATTTCTGCCCCCTTACATGGCTTGCTTCCTGGCTTCTCTGGCTGGCTGGCAGTTCTCTGACCCTTTCCTTGCTTCATTGTTCCTTATTTTCTTACAGACTTTTAGGAGAGAAGGAGCTAGCTTGTCAAAGTCTAGGCCTGTTGGTTACAAGGTCGGTGTAATCATGAAGAAATTACAGATATTCATCAGTGGTTGGGGTGGACAAATAGCTATCAGAAAGCAAGAGGTTGTTCTGAGTCACAAAGGAAATAGTGAGTCTAAAGCCTCAATAGTCACATATGTACAGCTTGTGATTTGGTCAGGACAGCTGTGCATCCACAAACCTCCTGGGTGGATAATGATAGGGCAGAATGATCCACTCATAAGATCATAAATTTAGCACCAGAAGGTTATCTGGTTCAACCCTATCATTTTATGGAGGAGGAAATGGAGGTTCAGAGAAGTTGGATGACTTTCCCAAGTTATTTCAGGTTATTGCAGATAACAGAACTATGATTCATAGCCAAGTTCTCCGAGTTCAGATGTAATCCTCTTTCCCTCGTGTCAAATTGTCTATGATTTAGGTGTAGTTTGGGAAATTTGTTCCTGGTCATATTTGCAGAGGATTTTATAAGCTGTCAGGCCCTGCATGGTCTATTTTTTTGTTCTTGCCTCCTCTGACCTGTTCATATGCAATCCAAGACCCAAACATTTAGGGGGTCTGAGGAAATCTGTGCCTTCTCTGGAATGTCATTGTTAGAGCTAGCTGAAATGAGTTTGGGAGTTACATTATTCTAGAAGTTTAAATGTTAGGACTGAGGCTCTGGGAGAGAGATGGCAATCATAATACTGGGAGGATGAGCAGAGAATAGGACCTATATCTGAGATTTCACTGAAATAGGTAACACCTGAATTAGCAAACTCTCTACCTAAATATAGGCCAACACTTTATCTGCAAATTAAGGTTTTAGAGATTTGGATCACCAAGATCTGAGAGGGGAAAACCTTCAGGATTTCTGGCCAAAACAGAAACAATTTGCAATTTATATTCACTTAAAGCCAGGGACTCAAATAATGACCAAATGAGGCTTGGATTGGAACCTGTTGTTGGCCAGTGAATGAAAGTCAGAATGATTTAGGTTTAAAGAAGTCTAGAAACTCCTAGATATTGTGTAAGATTTCAATGATCAAAAAACTTTTTTTAACTAGGAAAAAGAGGTCACTCTTTGCTTCTTTTCTTAACCTGGCTTTATTGACTGAATAGGCCATTGCCTCAGGAACTGAGACTTGGGAAAAGATCTTTGTTTAAAAAGGCCAAAATTCCTCACTGCATTTGGAGCCATCTCCAGTTGTCCTGACTTATATTTTACCACTGGATTCAGATGGCACTGGAGGAAAATGTGAGGCTGGTGACTTTGCACAGCCTGCCCTCATTTAAATCTAGTTCACTTGCAAATCATGGCATCCTTTTCCTGATATTATGATCTTTGAGAATGAAAACAAAGGAGTTATTTGACTTGCTCAGAGTAACACAGTCAATATGAATTAGATATACAGTACTTGAACTCAAATTATCCAGAAACGCACAAACTATATGTATGGTTGGTATAATATTATAATCTATAAATTTAAATATTATATATATATATATATACAGAAATATAATTTATGTTTTATTTTATCTTTATTTTATTTTATTGTTAATTTATCAATTACCCAAGAGTATGGGAGTTTAAAAAGCAAACTGAATGTCTTTGTTCCAAAAGAGTTTTCTCTCGGAGAGCTAAGATTTCATACCTGACTGACTTTTTTTATGGAAAGGAAATTACTTTTCCCTAAATCTATTACTGGCTTGTGAAGCCCCTATCATTCTTGGAAACCTAAAGCTTAGCATCTGGGCTCTAAACTGAAAGAGAAAGAGAAAGAGCAGAGTTCATTATTCTGTTAAGAGGAAGAGTTCTCAGCTGAGGACTCCAGCTACCTCCCAATGGATGGCAGTAGAGAAAGGGCAGCATATCTTGCAAAGAGTGGCAGTGATCAACAGGGAGTAGTACAACAATCACAAGAAATCAGACCCAGAAAGAAGCAATATAGTGACATTACCAAAAGATACTTGCCACTTTAGTATCCATAGCCCCTTTATACTTGTCCTAGTAATGTGCTCTCCACAAATGCATGTGTTCTCTGTGAATGTTTCTTCTTCCCACCAACAATGTTCCTATTTGTAGGAGAGTACTCTCCAGGTTTGGGGGCAGAAGGACTCGATTCCTACTTTTCTTGTAATACTATTTTATGAAAAGCATTTCCTTTGAACTAATTGCATCCTCTGACTGAGAAGTAAAAATAAGCCACTTGGTGAGGGATTGTGAGCTATGGTTTTGATATATAATATATAGATAACCTTGTACCTGGAGCATCTTTCTGGGGGGTAGAAGGCACATGTGAAAGGAGTGCCTGAGAAAGCTGATTCATTGAGAACCTCTACTCAAATTCTAATCAGTATTAGTCAGTTTAGTATGATTATTGTAATTACTTTAATATATTCATTTAATAATAGGTATTTAATCAGTCACCTATTAATAGGTATAAGAATAAGCAATGTATTAATCCACGTTTTTGATTATGACAAAAAAATATCAATTCTAATAGAAGAGCCCTATAATAAGCCTCAGACTTTAGTGTAATGTTCATTACTTGTTACCAACTATGGGACTTACTTGCACAATTCTAAGAATGCTGAAAAAGATCTACATCCTGTTTTGCTTAAATTCCAATTCCAAACCAAGCATGGATAGTAGCATGGTACAGAAAGTCCCCTAATTCCCAACCCTCCATATGTTCTTGGATTGTATGTACTATCTCTTCCTGCCTAACCTAAAGAAAAGCCCGTCCATCTTATAAATACCTAGTCAACTGAAATATTATTTGCTTCATTCAACTGATGATCCACTGACATATTATTTTTGCTAATTTAAGCTTATGCATCATTTGTCAATCAATGGGATTCTCTATTTTGCCATGCCTCTTTTGCATATTTGGGTATAAAAATTTATGAATACAAGGCCCTAGAAGAAGGGGGCATCTCAGATCACAATGAGGAAGATCTGAGGTCCATTTTATTAGAGAGGATCATGGATTCCAAGGCTCAAAGCTGTGTATCAGTATCTTTTATAATAGATTGGGCAATATTAATTGTCAACTGCCCCAGGTACTACATAAATAAGAAGGGATTACAATTATCCCTTTCACAACAAAGAAGTTAGAAGCATATGTGGAATATGTGTGTGTTTGGGGGACAGATCTAGGTAATCTGCATAAAATATTTTGGCCTTCCCTCCATACCAGAGAAGAAGTCTGAATTATTATGCTATTAAAGGATAAAAGATGTTATATAAAATACTATACATATAGTTTATGCATTTCTAAATTTCTAAACTTTTTTTTTGTTGTCTTCTGACCTTCATGTATCACTTGCAGTTTTTGCAATATCCCTTTGCCCTCAAATTCTTATTTAATTACTTAAATTGAACCAAGATATATTAAAACGGTAATAGGGAAGGCTGTGATGTGGAAGAGATAACTGTAGGTTTCATAGTAATAAACTCTGGCAAAAATCTCAGACTTCCAATTTTCATAAAGATTATAAATATACATCTTCTATGGAAAATTTCTCAAGGTGATTTAAATGAATACTTGCAAGATAGTTCTACCTGAAAGGAATGTGAAAAGTCTAAATGATTATCTGTTTCTGCAAATAAAGCCTTGAAGAAAAAACTTTTTTTTTTTTTGTTTAAATGTCAATATTGGCCCAAGCAGTCTTTCTAATGAAATTAGAAAGGACACAAGGATGTCTTATAGGTGATCCTTGAAGAAATGTAATTTAGAATCACTTGAGCATTTAAAATGATTCTGGTATAGTTAATGAGCCCCACAGCTTTCAATAAATGCTCTTTGCAATAGTTCCTTGAGTTTTTACATAAAGTTGGAGACCTTTTTCTACCTCTGAATTCTATATGCCTGTTAGCATCTGTTTATATGAATACTGTAACCAAGTTTATTTTCCAGGTGCATAAGGTGTCAAGAGTATAATGGAGTATTTCTAAATCTCTTCATCAGTCTCTTAGCACTTTGGCAGGATCTCTTCTGCACCTTTGGTGCATAGACTTCCTATCCCAAGTGAATATTATCCCTTGAAGATAATCTGTATATAGGGAGATCCAAATTAGTCTATATTACTATCCCATGGGTTCAAGCTATGTTTCAATTGACGCCAGGCTTGTTAGAAAAACTAAATACCCTACTTCTCATTAGTTTTCCCGTGTATCCTAGAGTCCATCCTTCTTTCTCTGAGTACTCAAATTATCAAGTTTCTCTTGGTCATCACGTCTTTGCCAGAAATTAGTGATTTGGTAGCCACTTTCTAGGTGACCCTTTCCCAAGTATCTTTAAGGAATAAATGATCACGATAAGAATAAAAGGAACTTCAGAGGCCATCTAATCTAATCCCCTTAATTTTTCAAGTGAGGAAATGAAGATCACACAAATAAGAAAGGGGGTGAAAAGGAAAAGCATATAAGATGGGATCCCAGTCAGGATATCTAATTTCCCAGATGGCAGCACTAGTCTAGGACTTTACTTTTCCCCCATTCCCCAGGAAACTTTAAGATCCCATCAATCATATAGATAGGTGGTGCCATGCAGTCAAGTTCCAATATGGTCTCAGTACAACACCAGGCAAAGTTACTTACCCCTAATTGCCTCAAAAAAAAAAAAAAATACTATTCACCTTGGGATGGTGGAGTCAAGAATTCAAACCTCCATTTAAAGGAAGGAAGCCAGATCAGAACATTTCTCACCTGATTATAACACTTTAAGACTTTTACTTGTCCACTATTCCCTTGCAACAGCTAGCTACTTTTTCTTCCTGCTCCCTTGCCTTCTTTTTATGCTTTGTCTTTCCCCCATGAGATTGCAAGCTCCTTTGGATTTGCTGTCTCTTTATTCATTTTGTAGCTCCAAAATTTAGCTCTGAAATGTTTCTTGACTATTAACTGCCTATGTATCAGGCATTGTGCTTGGCACTTTACAAATATCTCATTTGAGTCTCACAACAACCTTGGATAGTAGGTATTATAATTTTCGCCATTTACAATTTATTGATGCAGAGGAAGAGTAAATGACTTGTTCAGGGTCACTGAGTTATGAAGTGTCTGAGGCTGAATTTATGTTCAGATTTTCCTCACTACTGCACCAGCTGAAAGCCAACATGGTAAGAACTAGAGCTAAGATTTGAAGATGGATGCTCTGACTCAGAACTAAGGCTCTTTGTATTACACAATGCAGCTGACTTGAACTGGAGAGACTCTATGAATGAATGAATGGAAAAGCATTTATTAAGCTCTTACTATGTGCAAAACTGCTAGCACCTGGGATGCAAATAGAAAAATCAGTCTCTGTTCTCAAGGGCTCTTTGTGCTATACAATGCTGTTGCCTTGAATTTGGGAGGTTTCATGAATGAATGAATGGATGAATGAATCAATAAATTTTAAAAAAAATTATTAAACACTTACTAAGTGCAAAGAACTGTGTTAAGCTCTAGGGATACAAATACAAAAGAAGCTCATAAAATATTACTCATCTTACCTTGCAGTGTAGCATACTTAACACCTGGTCTTTTTCCTACACTGGACCACTCTTTATATAGGAGAAAGGGTATTCCTAGTCCTGAGAGACATCTTATATTTTTATTATTTTTAGTGACTTGCCATGAGAGAAGAATTTATCAGCAAGTGGTCAATTTGGGGGCAATCAGTTGTCCCTTTGGTCATATTTGAAACATTTCCTTCCTTTCCTACAACTATAGAAGCTTTGGGATTCCAAGGTCATTGTCCACTTCTCTCTCTCCCCTCCTACCCCAGACTGAGCCTGAGTCTAAAGCATCAGACTCTTTTAGAAGACAGATCTGATCATTTCAGGGACATGCCTAAAAAGTCTGGGTAACAGTCTAATGAATGAAAAGGTGAATGTTAATTTTAAAAGTTGCTCCATAGAATGTCAAATAACTTACAAAACAAACAAACAAACAAACAAACAAAAAAACAACAACAAAAAACCTCAAACTGTGAAGTGGCAGAAAGAGATGTGAATTAATCTCTGGGAACAGGAACAGAATGAATGCAACACCCAGACAAAAACCATTGAATAAGTGGCCTGGTTTCTAGGTCATAGACAGCTTCTTCCTAAAAAACAGTTCTTTCTCAATGAGGCTCTTAGTTTCTGTAAATGCCCTCATATTCACCTCCCTAGTTCACACATGAGAGGGAACTGAAGGTTAATGAGCCTAGGCAATCTGGTGTGAAATTTTTCTTAGCCAAGAATTCTGTCATGGGAGGTGTGACACTACCCTTCTTCCTTAGAATTTGTTAGTCTTTTCTAAACACAGACAATAGGGTTTTGGATTTGGAAAATACAAAGAGTATCCTATTTTATATATGTTTAAAAAAAAAACTAGTAGAATGATTTAGTAAGCATTTAACTCTTCCCTCCAGCAAAAAATATTTCTCATATTGTTTAACTCTCTCCTCCTCCAGCTAAAAATATTTCTCATATTGATACATTTGTTCTCAGTAGGGGTTAGTGGGGAACTCCTTCCAGTGGAATAGATTACAACTCTTCATACTTTCTCATCTGTGTATTTTTTGCCATGCATTTTAATGTTTTCTTTGTAAAGCTTCTAACCCATGCCTTCCTCTATGTTTAAAAAATTATTTTAGGTATTTTAAAATATTTGTTTAATATATTAAAAAAAAACAACAACAACAAAAAAAAACTATTTTACATGCAGTCCCCGGACTGTGTATCTGGTATACTTTGATCATGCTGCATGGCATCTAGTTGACCCAGTAGATAGAATGTTGGACCTCTAGATAGGAAAACCTGAGTTCAAAGCTGATCTCAGATATTTACTGTGTGACCCTGAGCAAATCACTTACCATTGCCTGCCTCAGTTTTCTTACCTGTAATGTAAAATAATAATACCTATCCCTCAGGGTTGTTATGAGGATCAAATTAAATAAAATATGTAAAAAAGCATAGCATAATACTTAGTGTATAGAAGGCACTTAATAAATACTTGACTCCTTCTATCTTTCCTATTACATGACCAGTGCATCCTCTTTTCCATACATTTATTTCCTTGATGGTTTTTTTTTATTTGTTTGTCATGTTTAGTCTGTTCTCCTCTTATTCAATTCTGCACCTGACTCATTAACTCTCTGTAGTTATGGAGCATATGGAGTAATCAATTTATATATTAAATTAATTCAGTGGTATATTAAAGGAATTGCCATTTTGTGATGCCTAAAAATTCATCCTCATGACAAAACCATTCCCTTAGCATCAACTATTACCTCTTTGTGAACAGAATTCCCAGATCTATACCTCCAGCCCTAAACCCTATTCTGATTAGACCAGTCATTTTCAACTAAAGAACAAAGATAGGCTAGTGGAGAATAATGAACTTAGATTTGCAGTTGGACAAAATTTGGATTCAAATCCTAACTAGCTTGGGACCAGTCTGGCTTTGAGCACATTACTTTATCTCTTTAAGCTCTGTTTCTTTACTTTAAAATGAAAGGATTAGACTAGATAGTCTCGTATTATCTACACAGTTTTAAATTTATGGTCTTATGGCAAATCCTCCTGTATGGTCCATTGGTGACTCAGCTTCAATGTATTCAAAACTAGGCACCTCATTTGCTCCCTGAAGCCTGCGATTCATGATTTCTCTGCCGCTGTCAGTTTTGCCATTATCCTCTCTTTTCACTTACATACATAGGATCATGGGGTCATACATTTGGAGCTAGAATAGATCTTCAGTTCCAGCCCCTTCCTTATATAGATGAAAAAAGGGAGGCACAGAATAGTGAAGGGATTAGCCTAGGGTCATGACAACTTGCTTGACTTGGCACTGGGTAAGGGTGTCTTATGTTATAAACTCTAGACGAGGGGATGAGATGCTAGAAGTCTTCCCTAAGTCCCAAGATTCCTCTTAAGGTATGTAGGAAGCAAGGTTGAGGAGCTTGAATCTCATATACACAGGAGAAGGACTCCCTCTTTCTCTAACCCAGATTGAACTAGAAGACTTACCCTGAATCTAAATATCCTGTTTCCCCTCACCCCAATTTCAAAAACAGAGCCTATAGGGGCAGGAAACAAGGAGTCTGAAAATTCACTTGTGTGCCAACCACATCATTAAATGACTCAAAATAAGATAAGCAAACATGCCTTCTGTTAAGTGAATAATGTCTCTTCTTGTATATTTGTTTTTTTTCAGCTATATGTATATCATTGTGACTTATTTAAAAAATATTTGAAAACACTACTAGATTCATAGTAACCTTTTGTTATCAATTTCATCAACTATCATTATTGATTACCATTTATTTAATATTTATTATGAGTCAAACAGCATTCTAAGAGCAGGGAATGCAAATATAAGTAGAAAGATTGTCCCACCTTTTAAGAATCTTACATTCCAATAGGGAAATCCTACACATAAAAGAAGCTGAAAAGGGGGAGGAGGCAACTCAATACAGAATGAAACTTAGAGAACAATGAGACATGGCTGGCCTTGGCATCCCCTTTAAATGGAGTTTTTGGAAGGAGCCATCCAATCAGAAGGATAGAATTCAGGAGATAATTGTGATTATTCTCCAATATCTTTTAACCAACTAATATAAATTAGCCTTTATAAAGAGATATTTACTGAGAATATATAGCAAGATGAAAGTACAAAAATATGTCTCTGTGCTAATCAAACTTCCAAAGAATTACTTTTAATTTTTTTTTTATTTTTAAAGCTTTTTATTTTCAAAACATATGCAGGGATAGTTTTCAACACTCACCCTTGCAAAACCTTGTGTTCCAAATATTTTTTCTTTCTCTTCCCATATACCCCTTTCCCCAGAGAGCAAGTAACCCAATATGTTAAACATGTGCAATTCTATACATATTTCCACAATTATCAGGCTGTACAAGAAAAATCAAATCAAAAAGGAAGAAAATGAGAAAAAAAATGAAACAAGCAAACAACAACACAAAGAATGAAAATGCTATGTTGTGATCCACATTTTGTCTCTACAGTCCTCTCTCTGGATGCAGATGACTCTCTTCATTACAAAATCTTTGGAACTGGTCTGAATCACCTTGCTGTTGCAAAGAGTCATGTCCATCAGAATTGATCATCATATAATCTTGTTGTTGATATGTATAATAATTTCCTGGTTCTGCTTATTTCACTCAGCATCAGTTCATGTAAGTCTCTCCAGGCTTCTCTGAAATCATCCTGCTGATCATTTCTTATAGAACAATAATATTCCATTACATTCATATACCATAACTTATTCAGCCATTCTCCAACTGATGGGCAGCCACTTAGTTTCCAGTTTCTTGCTACTATAAAAAGGGCATCTACAAATATTTTTGCACACATAGGTCCTTTTACCAAAGAATTACTTTTTAAAGCAAAAAAAAAAAAAAAAAAATTCGCAAAATCCATTTAGAAGAACAAAAGGTCAAGAATATCAAGGAAATTGATGCAAAAAAAAAAAATGGGAAGGAAGGGGACATAGCAGTGCTAGATCTCAAATTATGCTGTAAAACTATAATCAAAACAATTTGATCTTGGGTAAGAAACAGAGAGATTATTTAGTGAAATAGATTTAAGTATATAAAGAAGCAAATTAACATAGTTATCTAGTGTCTGATACCCAAATATCCCAATTATTGGGGCAAAAACTAATTTGACAAAAACTGATGAGAAAATTGAAAAATAGCCTTTCAAAAATGGGATATAGGCCAACATCATATACTGTATATCAAGATAAACTCTAAATGGATGTGTGATTGAGATATAAAGGGTTATATTATTAACAAATTATTGTAGCAGGGAAGAAATTGCCCTCAGAACCTTAGATAGAAGAATTCATGATGAAACGATACAGTCTAATGGGAAGGAAAATGGTTACTTTTGATCATAAGAAATTAAAGTTTTTATATTAACAAAGCCAATGTAACTAAAATGAAAAGAAAATAAGGAAAGTGCTTGAAAAGTATTTATAGCAAGTTTCTCTGATAAAGGTTTCATTTCCAAAATATATACGAAGTGAGTCAAATTTATAGGAATAAGTCATTCCCTAATTTATAAATAGTCAAAAGGTAAGAATTGGCAATTTTCAGAGGAAGAAATATAAGCTATCAATAGACATATGAAAAATGTTCTAAATTATTAATAAGGAAATGTAAATTAAAACAACTTGGAGACACAACCTTATGTCAATCTAAGATGACAAAAAAAAGGAAAATGGCAAATACTAGAGGAGAAATGGGAAACAGGAAAACTAATGTTTCTGTTGATGGAATTATGAACTAATGCAACCTATTCTAGAAATTAATTTGAAACTATGATGAAAAGTTTGTTAAATAGTGCATACTCTTTAACCCAGCAAGACCACTATTAGTGCTATACTTCAAGGAAACTGAAGAAACTAGAACCCTTATGTTTAAAAAAAAAATGTTAGCAGCTTTTTTTGTGGTAGCAAAGAATTAGAAACTGAAAGGTTGCCCATCAATTGGGGCATGAGCAGTTGAACAATTTGTGGTATAGGAATGTGATGGTGATGGTTGTTGTTTATTCTTTGTTCTAAAAAAGGAACAATGGCATCAGAAAGGTGATGTCTTGATGTGAAAATGAATTGAATTTAAGTGAAGCATCCCTGTGCAAATTCATCAGTATCACTTTCTTCTCCAGGGTTATATGATGGAATACAATTATCCTGAAATAATTGATGAAGGGTATGGTTTCAAAGAAATATTAGAAAATTTGTATAAGCTGATGCAAAGTTAAGTGAACAGAACCTGGAGCAGAACCATTGCCTTTATTAAAAATAATATTGCTATGTGACCTTGGGCAAGTTACTTAATCCCAATTGCCTTGCAAAATAAACAAACAAAACCCAATATTATATAATAATTACTTTTTTCTTTTTTTATTATAATAACTTTTTATTGACAGTATAATAATTGTTTTTTAAAGATTTAGTAACTCTAATTAACACAATGACCTACCACAATTCCAAAGGATTCATGATGTAATATGCTATCTCCCTCCAGATAATTCAAAGTATACAAAGAAGCACATTTTTTCTTTCTCTTTTCTTTCTTTCTTGTTTTTTAATACATAGTTAATGCAGAAATTTGTTTTTATAATACTACACATATTTGTAATAACTTTTGTTTTTCTAACCTTCTCAATGGGTAAAGGAGTGGGTAGAGGTAGGGAAAGAATTTGGAACAATAAAAAAAAAAAAAAGAATAAAACAATCTCTGTGCTTAAGACAAACAGCTGCCTAACACTTAGAGACTATACTGTCTTGGTCTCTGGGGAGAATTGGCTCAAACTTAAAGTAGCTTCTAAATAGCATTCACCCTATTAAGATCACTTCCAAATGTGACATAAATAACACAGTTGTTTCCTTGCTTAGAGGAGTCAAGATCTTGGCTGTTGATTCAATCTGCAGTTAGGCTGGGTTCTGATTACTTTTCAGGACTGTCCTCACAGGCAGAGCTCGGCTATCTATAAAGTTTGGCAGTACCTATCCCTGACCTCTGGTACTCTGATGATCTTTCAAAATACAAGGCTGCAGTCTAACCTTTTCCATCTCCAACATTTCTTCATGTAAGGCACAAAATGGACACAATAGGGACAGAAGGAACATCAGGGCCAAATGCTCCTTATTTCATGATAACCAGAGTGGGGAGAAAAGGATACTGGCACTAAATCTTTCTCTTGCCACCTGGAGGGTTCCAATATTCCTTACCTTCTTATTCAAAGGCAACCAGGTAGCAATGGAAGAAGGAGATGAGAATGCTCTTATTCACTCTGCCCAGTTAATGCCTTTCAAATAACTACCCAGTTCTGGATCAGTTGCCAGCCAAAAATCTACTTCTTTACCATATGGTTGGATGACCAGACATCTTTATAAAATAATTGTACAAGTTATCCAAGGAAGAATAGGGCTCTCCATTGCATGCTATTGTAGACTTCCAGAAGGAGACTTATTAAGTCTCTCCATGTGTTTTGGAAGGAAAGTACACTCTGCAAGTTCTTAAGGTGGCCTCCCATTGACTAGTTTCCCATTAAATTTATAACACTCAGATGAAAGACACTATGTAACTATTAGATGGATCATAATACAAATATAATTGTTAAAAAACGTTTTTGTACAAACAAAACTAATGTAGACAAGATTAGAAGGAAAACAAAAAAGTGGGAAAACATTTTTACATTTAAAGGTTCTGATAAAGGTCTCATTTCTAAAATATAGAGAGAATTGACTAAAATTTATAAGAATTTAATCCATTCTCCAGATGATAAATGGTCAAAGGATATGAACAATTTTCAGATGAAGAAAATGAAACCATTTCTAGTCATATGAAAAGGTGCTCTAAATCACTATTGATCAGAGAAATGCAAATTAAGACAGCTCTGAGGTACTACTATATACCTCTCAGATTGGCTAAAATGACAGGAAAAGATAATGATGAATATTGGAGCAATGTGGAAAAACTGGGACACTGATACATTGTTAGTGGAACTGTGAACTAATCCCATCATTCTGGAGAGCAATTTGGAACTATGCCCAAAGGGCTATCAAAATGTGCTGCATACCCTTTGATCCAATAGTGTTTCTACTAGGCTTATATCCCAAAGAGATCTTAAAGGAGGGAAAGAGACCCACATATGCAAAAATATTTATGGTAGTGCTTTTTGTAGTGGTAAGAAACTGGAAACTGAATGAATGCCCATCAATTGGAGAATGGCTGAATAAATTATGGTATATGAATGTTATGGAATATTATTGTTCTGTAAGAAATGACCAACAGAATGATTTCAGAGAGTCCTAGAGAGACCTACATGAACTGATGCTAAGTGAAATGAGCAGAACCAGGAGATCATTGTACATAGCAACGGTAAGATTATCCAATGATCAATTCTGATGGACATGGCTCTTTTCATCAATGAGATGATTGAGGACAGGTCCAATGATCTTTTGATAAAAAGAGCCATCTACACCTAGAGACAGGACTGCAGGAATTGAGTGTGTATCACAACATAGCATTTTCATTCTTTTTGTTGTTGTTTGCTTGTATTTTATTTTTTCTTATTTTTTTCCTTTTTATCTGCTTTTTCTTGTGCAGCAAGATAATTGTATAAATATATATGAATATATTGGATTTAACATATATTTTTACCATGTTTAACATATATTGTATTACTTGCTACCTAGGATAGAGGGAAGGGTGAAGAATTGGAATACAAGTTTTGCATGGGTCAGTGTTAAAAAATTATCCATGCATATGTTTTGAAAATTGATAAAAAATAATACAAATATAAGTAGAATTACAGCTATTTTTTACTTAACTTTAACAAATTCATAGATAATTGGATGCAAAATATATATTAAAAAAGAGAAAGAAAGAGAGAGACATATATCTAAGTATATTTTGTTAAACCCATTTTATTCATTTATCTGTTTCATACTATAGGACAAAAAGTCAAATAATAGCCTGTAGTCCGTATGTAGCCCACAATATTGCTGAGTGCTAGCCAAATCGAGATTAAAATGTAATTGGGAAATATTTAAAATAAATTAAAAATATAATAAAACAAAGATAATATTACATTTTAAAACTGTCGGCATGTTGCAATAGTGATCTTTATGTACAGATTAGTGCTTTCTATTAGAGTGTGACATGACCCCCATAGGGATTTTACAGAAGAATGTATATGCAAAAGCAAGCTGAACAAAGGTACATGAGGTGATCGTTGTCTGAGCCTGGCAAGCAGTATTTCCTTGTTTGTCCTAATGTTGAACCATTGACAAGTTCATAGACAAATAGCTCAGATTTTTTTTTTACAAATGAGGAATTGTGGCAAACAGGATTAAGTGACTTACTTGTCCAAGATAAACAACTAAGAAAAATCTGAACTCAGGAAAATGAGTCCTTATGACTACCCAGCACTCTATCTACTGTGTCATTTAATTGCCCTGTCTGTCTCCTTCCCCCCAATCGGAATCCTACCTAATCAGTCTGAAAGAGGTGTTGGGGGGACAACTGATTGTCTGGGACCTGTTTTTCTAAAAGTTTCTACAAATTAGCTTCCCATTTCAGGTTTCTACGTTTACCCATGAGTATGGCTTCCATGGTTGGCCATGCTAAATAAATTTTTTTTTATACTTTCAATAGATAAATGAATAAATAAATAACCCATTCCAAAGCCTCCATTTTAAAAGATTTCATAGTTCAACCATCTTTGTATATCCCTTTGCTTTATGATTTAACAATAATGACATTATGTGTCATTTTAAGGGTGAGAAAGAGCTTTTTCACAACAACCGTAGATGATGCAAATATTATTAGCCTTAGTTTTCAGATAAGAAAATTGGGACTCAGAGACATGAAATGACTCAAGGTCACACTGCCACGAAGACCAAAGCTGAGATTTGAATTTAGGTCTCCTGATTTCAAAACCTCCTTTTTTTTTTTTTTTTTTTTTTTTTAATATTATAATGTTGCATTGCACTTTCCAATGTAAAACATTGTATCTATATTTTTTTGTCAATTGGCAAAAATCCATCTTTTGTCCTTTTCATTCCAATCCCCTATTCACCAATTGAGAATAAAAGAAAAACAAAACCTCTGTAACAAATATGTATATTCAAGCAAAATAAATTTCTATCTTGTCCATGTCCAAAAGAATGTCTTGTTCTGTACTTTGAGTCCATCTGGAGGTGGCTAGTATGTTTCATCCTTAGTCTGGAATTGTAGTTGCATTATGTTGATCATGGTTTTTAAATCATTCAGGGTAGTTTGTCTTTACAGTGTTTGTGTTATTATATAAATTATTCTTTTGATTTTACTCATTTCACTCTGCATCACTCATACAAGTCTTCTCAGATCTTTTTGAAACTATCTTTCACCATATCTATACCATGAAAATATTCCATCACATTTGTATATCACTAACTTGTTTAGCCATTCACCAATTTATAGGTGACTCCTCAAATTTCCATTCTTAGTCCCCTTATAAAGAGCTACAAATATTTTTTATAAATCTTTAGATTTTATTTTTCTTAAAACTAATCTTTCCCTTAATCTACCTACCTATAATCCCCCCTCCCCATCTTTGCTTTCCTTCTATTTCCTGTTAAGTAAAATATATTTCCACACTGAATTCTTCTTATGTATAGGGGCGTGTGTGTGTGTGTGTGTCTGTGTGTGTGTGCTTTTTCTTTCCTCTTGACCATTTCAGAAGAGAGTAAGGTTTAAGTGTCAGTGTCTCCCCTCACTCCCATCTTCTTATATGTATAGAAGTCTATTTGTACACCTTGATTATATGAGATAATTTTCCTTAACTTTCCTTTCCCTCTCTTCCTCACAATATATTTTTCCTCCATTCTTTTCTTTCTTCTCTTAAGATCAAGACATAAAAAAGTAACTACCAAGATTTGTATAATTAAATTCTCCCTATGACCTCAGGAGATACACATGTATTATCTCCTCATATTAGAATATAAGTATTTTATCCTTACTTAGTCTTTTAATATTGCTTGTTTGTGTTTATATTTCTCTTAATTCCCACATTTGAATTTCAAAATTTTTATATGGCTCAGGTCTTTTGATCAGGAATGCTTCAAAGTTCTTTAAAGATCCGTTTTTAAAGGTCTTTCTCCTCTTTTTCTCCCTTAAGATTATATTCAGTTTAAGTGAGTAAGTTATTCTTGGTTGTAAGCCTATATTCTTTGCCTACTGGAATATTGTATTCCAAACTCTTCACTCTTTTAAATTGAGGTGTGTGCAGAATGACAGGGAAAGATAACACAGATCGTTGGAGGGGATGTGGGAAAACAGGGACACTGATACATTGTTGGTGGAATTGTGAACACATCCAGCCATTCTGGAGAGCAATTTGGAACTATGCTCAAAAAGTTATCAAACTGTGCATACCCTTTGACCCACCAGTGCTTCTACTGGGCTTATACCCCAAAGAGATACTAAAGAAGGGAAAGGGACCTGTATATGCCAATATGTTTGTGGCAGCCCTCTTTGTAGTGGCTAGAAGCTGGAAAATGAATGGATGCCCATCAATTGGAGAATGGTTGAGTAAATTGTGATATATGAATGTTATGGAATATTATTGTTCTGTAAAAAATGACCAGCAGGATGAATACAGAGAGGATTGGAGAGACTTACATGAACTGATGCTGAGTGAAATGAGCAGAACCAGGAGATCATTTATACCTCAACAACGATACTGTATGAGGATGTATTCTGATGGAAGTGGATTTCTTCAACAAAGACAAGATCTAACTTAGTTTCAATTGATCAAGGATGGACAGAAGCAGCTACACCCAAAGAAAGAACACTGGGAAATGAATGTAAACTGCTTGTATTTTTGTTCTTCTTCCCGGGTTATTTATACCTTCTAAATCCTATTCTCTCTGAGCAACAAGAGAACTGTTCGGTTCTGCACACCTATATTGTATCCAAGATCTACTGTAACCTATTTAACATGTATAGGACTGCTTGCCATCTGGGGGAGAGGGTGGAGGGAGGGAGGGGAAAAATCGGAACAGAAGTGAGTGCAAGGGATAATGTTGTAAAAAATTACCTTGGCATGGGTTCTGTCAATAAAAAGTTATTTAAAAAAAAAAAAATGAAGCACAAAAAAAAGAAAAGAAAAAGAAAAAAAAATAAATTGAGGTGTGTGTATAATTTTGACTGTGGCTTCTTGGTATTTTTATTCTTTCTTTCTGGTTGCTTGTAACATTTTTTATTTTGACTTGTAAACCTTGAATTTTGGCTAATATTCTTGGAAGCTTTTGGAGGGAGAGTTATTTCAGATGATGATGGTCTATTTCCAATTTTCTCTCTGGTTCTAAGAGACCTTGGAATTTTGCTTTAAGATTTCTTGAAATAGGATGTGTAGGTCTTTTTTGATCATGGCTTTTCAATAGTATGATTATTCTTAAACATTCTTCTTCTTAACCAGTTTTCCATGGTTTTTGCTATAAAATGCCTTATGTTTTCATCTATTTTTTTTTCAGTTTTTGACTTTGTTTAAATATTTCTTTTTGTCTCATGGAGTCATTAACTTCTATTTGCTCCATCCTAATTTTTAGGGAATTTGTTGCTAGAAAAAGTTTTGTGCCTTTTGTACTAAGCTGTTAATTTCCTTTCCAGTCTTTTTCTCAGGAGTTTTCATTTTTTTTTTTCAAGCACTTTCATTTCACTTATAAAAACACTTTTAATTCACTCTTAAAAAACAAAACAAAACAAACAAAAACCTTTTGCTTTATCTCTTCCAGGAATTCTAGTTGAGTTTGTGCCCAAGCCTCTGAAGCAATGGTTGTAGATATTTTGGACTCATTCTCTTCTTGTTTGTGTCTCAAACATCCTTGTCACCAAAATAATGTTTTATAGTTGGATTCTTTTTTGTTTTGTTCATTCTTCCTTTGTTCATTCTACTCCTTGATTTTGGAATTGATGTTACAGTCAGGCTTTGTGTACTTATATAGGTAATACCTGGATTGGTCCTGGAGTATTGAATGTTGTGTTGTCATAGGATCACAGAAATCGCTCAGGCTGAATACCTGCAAGCTTTCCCAAAGGGGTCTGATCCGGGGCATAAAAGCTGATTGCTGTCCTCGACTCTGGTTAGAATTCTTCAAGTTTTTGATATAGGTTGGAGCCTCAAAAACAATAAACCGTTGCTGAACTCAATCATTAATAGTTGTTTCAGAAGCTCTGTGGTTCAGAGTGACGGAACTTCAGGCTTCCCTTTGGTTTAGAGTGTTTGCTCTAGTTATTCCTGGGCAGACTTAAGAGTAGGTTAGGTGTTGGAACTGAGATCTAGCTCTGCTCTTGGGATCTGAGTACACCCTTTCTGCTTGCTTCTGAACCATCTCTTCTCTTCAAATAGGTCAGGGTATGGGAATGGGGTATAGGAACCCTTTGTAGTCCTCTTTGGATTTGTGACCCAGAATTGGATAGAGGCCACAAAGTTATCAGATACCACCTGTTCCTGTTGTGCTTGGTTTACATCCTTGGTTGCTTTATTGAGTCTGGGTACATAGCTTTTCTGTGGATATCAGAATATTCCAGTGTTTCTGGTCATACCTCATCCTTAGTGTCCAAAGATCTCTTTATTTCCTTAAGTCACTTTGGTCTAAAAAATGATTCACTGCTATTTTTTTCCTTGGATTTCTCCACTAGGATTTGGTCTGGTGTGTTTTTTAGATCTCTTTGGGGTACCAAGGTAGATATTTCACTGTACTTCTTCTTGCTACTTCACTCTGTTGATTCTACTGCTTTCTGATAAATTTTGGTACATCTATTTTTTTCTTTTTTTATTAAAGCTTTTTATTTTCAAAATATATGTATGAATAATTTTTCAACATTGACCTTTACAAAACCTTGTGTTCCAAATTTTCTCTCCCTTCCCCCAACCCTTTCCCCTCAATGGCAAGTAATCCAATATATGTTAAACATGGTAAAAATATATGTCAAATCCAAAATATGCATACATATTTATACTATTATCTTGTTGTACAAGAAAAATCAGATCAAAAAGGGAAAAATGAGAAAAAATAAAATGCAAGTAAACAAGAACAAAAAGAGTAAAAATGCTATGTTGGACCTGCACTCAGTTCCCATAGTTTTCTCTCTGGGGATACATCTATATCTTACTCTGTTTGCTTACCTTCTCTTGGTTCAGTGGTACTAGTTAGGGAAGGGAGGACAGGAAATCCAGGTGTCTGGTTTAAATTTATTTCCTATTAACATTTTGGGAAGGGTTGCAAGATATATCTAAGTATCATAACCAATGCTAGTATGATTTCCTAAATTGAATCTCACCTTGTGGCAGCAATACTTCTGCTTATAAATAAAGCATGTGAAAGCAGACCTAGTGCCTTCCTACTCACTCCCCCAAATCCATGACTCATTCATTATTATTCAGGCTGGAAAAAATGAGAGTCCCCTAAGTGTAAAGAGGCTTCCTTAAATACATTGTGGACTTATCTCCTCTTACCTACTTCTACTCTATTCTTCCTCCCTCTTCTGACCTAATTTAATCATGTCTACAAATAAGGATTAACCTATAGCCTGGCTAGTCTCCAAAAGCTTAATTTCTGGGAATGAGCAACAATTTTCATTTCTTATACTTCCATTCACAATAGATATTATTCCTTTTTATATTGTGCAGGGACTAAACAAAAGTAAACATGGCTGAAGTGAGGGAAAAGGAAGAAATATGTTTTGTCATGTCTGAAGACTCTGAACTATAATCAGCTCTTCTAAAACTGTTTCTATTGTTTTTCATTTCCAAATTACTTTTTTCTTGCAGCTGACAATAGTATTGGGAAATTTATTTTGTCATTAGATCTGTGGCATTATAAACTGTTTATTGAATTATATATTATAATTGTAAATAACATTTACAATGCCAGATACTTAACATTTAGAAACTGCCATCCATCATTCAGCTTTACATATTTTATATTTAACTATAATTACTTCCATAAACTACATGACCATTTTAATGGTGATTTTTAAGTTTTCAAAAGATTCTTTCCAAAATAACTCTTAAGTGTAAATGGTTTTTATATGAATATAGATAAAACACTTATCATTCAATCCATTTCATCAAACATTTCAATGCCTACTATCTACAATATATCTTTTTAGATATTGGTCAATAGTCAATAGATATTTATTAAACATCCATAATATGCCAGGTACTGTGCTAAGTACTAGGGACACAAATGAAGCAGAAGATAGTCTTTGCCCTCATAATGTTCTTGGGTTGAAATGAAGCAAGTCACTGATGTGAAGTTAACTGGAAATTTCTGAGCCCTCTATAAAGGGAGGCTTTGGGAAGTTTGTTGCTCTATCCATTAGCCCTGTAGTCAGAGGGGAGAGACAATTGAAGGTGTTGAGAAGGGAGTGAGTATCAAATTAAATCGATCTCCATCATGATTAGATTTCTAGGGATGACCTTATTTTGGGGGAAGTATCATGATGAAGTGGATACTAAGCAGAACAGTTTATGGGAAATGAAATTAACAGAGTATATAAAAATGAAATAAAATACTCCCTAGTCATAAGAAGGTCAATAACCTAATGAGGATAGAGAAAATTATTAAAACAAATAACTGCTGTAATTTGCAATATGCTAAATGCATAGGGGGAGGTCCAAATAAAATAGTAGGAGAGATCTGATAAAAAAAAAATACATACATTGTATTGGAGATGGGAACTGGATAATGGAAAATTTCATGATGTAGGTGTAGGTTCATGATGTATCAATTCCTTGATAGGAAGATTGGGTTTTAATAGTATGATATGTAGGAAGAGATGATTCAAGGCTCAGAGGAAAGAAAAGGTGTTAGTAAGATCAGAGAAAGGGAATTGCTGCTATTTGACTGTAATATAAAATGTGTGAAATGAAATAGTGTATGAGAAGGCTAGAAAGATAAGTTAGAAGGACTTGAATGCTAAGGAAAAAAGTTAAGTGTCATCTGCATCCAGAGAGAGAACTATGAAGATTGAATGTGGATCAAAGCATAATATTTTCATCTTTTGTTTTGCTGGTGGTGTTTGCTTGCTTGTTTTTTCTTTCTCGTGTTTTTTGATATGATTTTTTTTTGACACAGAATGACAAATATGGAAATATGTTTAGAAAAAGTGTACACGTTTAACCTATATCAGATTGCTTGCTGGGAAGGGAGGAGGGAGGGAGAAAAATTTGGAACAGAAAGTTTTACAGAGGTGAATGTTGCAAACTATCTTTGCATGTATTTGGAAAAATAAAATACTATTTTAAAAAAAGTTCTTGTGGGATTTGTGGAATTTTCCCTTATGGGAAATTGGAGGAAGAAAAACAACTCAGGAAATGGGAAAAAAAAGTGATCAGCTAGGGTAAGAGAATCAGGTAAATGGTGTTGGGGAAGCCAAGGAAGGCATTGTCTCTAATGTCAGATGCTTCAGAAATGTTGAAGAAGATAAAGAATGGAAAGGAATGGGTTAAATACATCCAGGAAAGTCTGAAGAGGGAGAAGCTTGCCCCACTTCCTGGTTGACCAAGCAGGGCAAACCCTGGGCTCTGAATGAGGAGAAGGACCTGCTCAAGAGCAAACAACAAGGATGTGGCTCAGATCCTAGGAATCAAGACAAATCTCACTTCTAGCTTCTAGCCCATTCTGAGGACTGCAGAGGAATAACCAGGGGAGGAACTCCACACCAACAAAGGGAAGCCTGCAGTCCTGTCATTCTGAACCGGCACAGCTTCCCAAATAACTGTCAATGACTGGATCTAGCAGCATTCTACTTTCTTAGACCCAAACCCAAGTTAGGAACTAGCAGGTCTCTGATGAGGAGGACAGCATTTAACTTTATTCTGTTTAACATTTCTAAAATAAATAGAAACAAAACTTCGAAAACGAAATATAAAATATTTTAATTCAAGATTATTTTTAGCACAGTAAGCAAATAAAGTACTCAGAAAGACCTCAGTTCAAATCATGACTCACACTTCTCCCCTCTGTGACACTGGGCAAATCACTTCTTTCTTCCTTTAGGTAAAAAGTTCTTAACTTAGGTTTCTGTGAACTTGTTTAAAATTTTTTTTTTAATTTTACTGAGTTTCAGTACAATTGGTCTTTTTTATAATCAAGTGAATTTTATTTTATGTATTTAAGAGCTTTATTCTGAAGTCAGTTTGTATGTTTTGTCAGATTGCCAACAGGGTCCATACCATTAAAATAGTTAAAAAGTCCCTGCTTTAAGATATGGCAAATGGTCAGTTACATTGACTATGGGTAACTTCATAGAAGAGAAGTTTCTTTCCAGTCTTTTTCCCCTACCATTTTATTTGATCACATTCATATTATTTAATAGAAATGTAAGGTTGTTAAATGATTCAGTCTCTCAAGGAATTTACAGTTGAGGGAAAATGATAAGACATATAAAAACAAAAGTCAAAATGAATAAAGATTTGATGTTTCAAATAAATGATAAGGAATGAGGCCATATGATAGCTGTATTCAAGCATTTGTATGCTACAAATATTCAAATCATATTTATGTCAAAGAATGGGGCCAATGGGTAGAAGTTATAGAGAAGCAGATTTCAGCTTGATTTAAATAATTATTTTTGTTGGTCATTAGAGAATTTTGAAATTGGAGATTTCTAGATTCTTCATCTTGATTAAATGTAGAAAAAGTATTCTTTTTTAAAAAAATTTTTATTGTTTTCTTTTTCTGGTTACATATGTACATTAATATTTTTAATACACATTTCTTTATAAATCATTTTGGGAGAGAAAAATCAAAACAAAAAGGGAAAATCATGAGAGAAAAAAAACAAGAAAAAGAGAATAAAAGTGAACATGGCATGTATTGATTTACATTCCTTCTCCATAGTTTTCTCTCTGGATGCAGATGGCGTTTTTATCCAAAGTTTCTTGGGATTGCCTTGGATCACTGAACCACTGAAAAGAATCAAGTCTTTCACAGTTGATCATCACACATTCTTGTTACTGTGCACAATTATTCCTCGTTCTACTTGTTTCGCTAAGCATCAATTCATGTAAATCTTTACAGATATTTCTAAAATCAGCTTGTTCATCATTTTTATAGAATAATGTTCCATTATTTTCATATACTACAATTTATTCAGCCGTTCCCCAATTGATGGTCATCCACTCATTTCCCAGTTTCTTGCCACTACAAAGTGGGCTGCCACAAATATTTTTGCACATGTGGGTCCTTTTCTCTCCTTTATGATTTCCCTGAGCTACAGACCCAGTAGAAACATTGCTGGGTCAAAGGATATGCACAGTTTTATAGACCTTCGGGCATAGATTTAAATTGCTCTCCTGAATGATTGGATGAAAGAGGATTTTGAAATAGATGGGAGTTATGACTAGATGAATGATGAAGACCCTTCCAAGACTAAAATCTTTGTCATTATTAAAGTTAAGAGCTGCAGAAACATAAGAGAGAAATCATTTCACTACACAGATGGAAAACTGAGATTAATTCCTTAACTGGGATGTTAGCTTTGAATGGAGGAATATTTTCCCTCTACCATATGACCCATAACTGAACATTTAACCTATGGTATATGAATAATGCAATATTATTTTGCTACAAGTAATGAAGAATATGAAGATTGAGGGATGGCTGGTTTAGGGCCCTTCTCCAAATGAAGGTTCTGAAGCCAAATGAAGTCAGGTGGCAAAGTCTGTAGAATAAAGCAAGAAGGGTCTGGGCCCCTCCTCAAAATGGAGGTAAAGACTGAGAATGGAGAGGGGATATAGTCTTCAGGAAATTAAGGTTCAATGACAGAAACCAATGGCAAGATTTACAATCAGCCACATCAGTGCAGTATTTTTTGAACCAGTTTAAAATGTAATTGACAAAGTTTTTTTTTATGAAAATAAATAGAACATAGAATATATTTATTTGTAGTCTTCTAAGCAGCCAGTTTTGAGTCTAACACCACTGACCTAAGGGACTCATCCAGCCTTATGCTTCACTTGGAACTGAATCTAGTGGGCAGATATTGTATAGAAACTGTTAAATTCAAACTCATCCTCCCTTTAATGGAGAAGACATAGAGAAAAGTATTATCCTCAGGTGTTGGGAAAAAATATTTATATTTATTCTTGCAAGGCAATTGGGGTTAAGAGACTTGCTAAGTGAGTCACACAACTACTAAGTTTCAAAAGTTCTAAGTAAAATTTGACCTCAGGTCCTTCTGACTCCAGGGGCTGCTGACCCTCTATTGGTTTTTATTGTTTCTTTGGAGTAAATATTCCCTTGGGAAAAAAAGTTAATTGGGCCTAAGAATCACAGATTTTAGGTCACTTGTAAGCATTAAGTTAATCACTTGTACTCCAAATATAAGATTTTTTAAAAAGCTTTTTATTTTCAAAACATATGCATAATTTTCAATATTCACCTTTGCAAAACCTTGTGTTCAAATTCTTTCTCTCTCCCTTCCCCCCACCCTCTCCTGTAGATGGCAAGTAATCCAAAATATGTTAAACATGTGCAATTCTTCTATACATATTTTCACAATTATCAGGCTGCACAAGAAAAAATAAGATTTTTTTTTTTTGTACAGCCACAGTTCTAAGGGTAAACTGCAGTAAGCTTGAACCAGCTTAAGAGAACTAATTATTAAATTTTCATTGTGAGCTTTTACACCTTGCTAACATATGCAACCCCAAAAATGTAGGCTACAAAAACCCAGAAATTGTGTTACTAGTTCATTAAATTCAATATATACTTTTAATAAACGAATAAAACAAATACTCAACAAGCATTTGTTAATGTTTATTATGTGCCAGATATTGTGCTATTTGCTGGGGAAACAAATAAAGGCAAAAACATGATCTCTGGCCTCAAGGAACTCATAGTCCCCTGGGGGAAAAAAACATGCAAATTATATACATACAGTGTGAATGGAAAATAATCTCAGAAGGAAGGTACTAGCATTGGAGCAAAGAAATTTGATGTTTCATATACAGTCTCCTTTTTGGTTCTTTTAAAGAAATCTTTTTGTGTTTATTGAATTCATAATAAAAAATAAGATAAATTTCATAGGATACGTGGTCATCTCATATTATGATACATGTGATGAACATGTATAAAATGATTGATAGGAAGATAATCACAGTATATATACTAACATCTGTTTAATTGTACATATGCTTTGATCTTCCATCATCCTTTTCTCAAGATTTTATAAATGAATTATAAATTACTCTTTCCTTTTGTCTTCCATGCCTCTTATCTTGATAAGAAGATGAATTGTTTGCTGGCTGAGGAAGTTTCAGTTTCTCTTGGACTCTCACTTTTTACAATAAATTGACATTGAAATTAAGATCCTTTTATCTATAAATTTCTCATTTTTTAACATCTTTATTTAATTTGCACAGATTGTTAGAGTAATTATTTATTTTGTATTTATTCTGAATGTATTTATTTGGAATATGATTTTATATATAGATATTAATGTGTGTAGTATCTATATATGTGTATTTACACATATGTGTTGTCTCCACCTAATAGAATTTAAGCTCAGTGAGAGGTGGTATTGCTTCATTTTTGTATCTTTAATATCAAGCATAATTCTTGGCATATAATGAATGTTTCACATATATTTATTGGTTGATTCTAATTGCTAATTCTATCCTTTCCTTATTTTTATATATTCTGATTTTGAATTAATTAATGAATAAGCTGATAGTCTGATTATATGTAGACAACTGATTAAGAAATGTCTCACAATTCTCAGACGAAGAAATTGAAACTATTTCTAGTCATATGAAAAGATGCTCCAAGTCATTATTAATCAGAGAAATGCAAATTAAGACAACTCTGAGATACCACTACATACCTGTCAGATTGGCTAGAATGACAGGGAAAGATAATGTGGATTGTAGGAGGGGATGTGGAAAAACTGAGACACTGATACATTGTTGGTGGAATTGTGAACACATCCAGCCTGGAGAGCAATTTGGAACTACACTCAAAAAGTTATCAAACTGTGCATACTACTAGGTTTATATCCCAAAGAGATTTTATAGATGGAAAAAGGACCTGTATGTGCACAAATGTTTGTGGCAGGTCTCTTTGTAGTGGCCAGAAACTGGAAACTAAGTGGATGCCCATCAATTGGAGAATGGCTGAATACATTGTGGTATATGAATGTTATGGAATATTATTGCTCTGTAAGAAATGACCAGCAGGAGGATTTCAGAGATACCTGGAGAGACTTACATGAACTGATGCTGAGTGAAATGAGAAGGGCCAGGAGATCATTATACACTTCAACAACAATACTATGATGATCAATTCTTATGGCCCTGGCCATCTTCAGCAATGAGATGAACCAAATAGTTGCAATAGAGCAATAATGAATTGAACCAGCTACACCCAGCGAAAAAACATTGGGAGATGACTAAGAACCACTACACAGAATTCCCAATTCCTATATTTTTGTCCACCTGCATTTTTTTATTTCCTTCACAGGCTAATAGTATACTATTTCAAAGCCCGATTCTTTTTGTACAGCAAAATAACTGTTTGGACATGTATATATATATATAGTATTTAATTTATACCTTAACATATTTAACATGTATTGGTCAACCTGCCATCTGGGGGAGGGGGTAGGGGGAAGGAGGGGAAAAATTGGAACAAAAGGTTTGGCAATTGTGAATGCTGTAAAATTACCCATGCATATAACTTGTAAATAAAAAGCTATAATAATAATAAAAAAGAAATATCTCAGATATGATATAAATAATGAATGAATCAGTTTCCCATAAACTATCCCCTTTTCCTAACTTCCCCATTTCTGCTGACTTCAACCATGTTTCTAATCATCTAGGTTCAAGACCTCAGAATCATTCCTTTCCCACATGACTCATATCTAATCACTAAATACCTTAAATCAGTCTCCTCATATCCACTCTCACTACTACCACCCTACTTTCATCACCTCTGGTCTAAACTATTGCAATAGCCTCTTAAATGATCTTAAATAGTCTCTCTTCATTTAGTCTCTTCTCTCTGTGTGTCCTTTCTTTTTCACAATTGCCATGCTGATATTCCATAAGCCTCATCATGACACTCCCCAGTTCCAGAATATCCAGTGGCTAATTATTCTCTCTTGGATTAAATACAAACTCCCCGTTTGATATTTAAAGCTCTTACACTTACACTTAAAGTTCTGACTTCAAGTTCCCTTTCCAGGTTTTGGGTATACAACTGGCTTTTATGTATACTACTGGCTCTTACATATATCATATTTCAGTTGAACCAGCTACTTTCTCTTCACTGTATATAATATTCCATGCCCCCTCATAGGATGTTTCCTGTACCTGGAATATATTCCTTTGCTTCTAAGTAAAGAATCTCAGATAATATATCCTGATTTCTCCCCTGAGATGCTCATGCCCTCCACCCAGAAATTACTTTGTCTTTACTTTGCTTATATTTTGTAATTAATTTTCTGTATTCATGTTGTTTTCCTTTAATAGAATAGAAACAATTTGCAGGATCATATGATGTATTTCCTCTTCAGTATTTTAGAACACTTGGCACTTAAATGCTTGATGAATAAATAAATGAATTTCTTGACTTATAATCAATATGATATGACCAGTACCTCCAGATTTTTTTCTCGAGGACTTTTTTTTTAATGATATTTAGCAATTAGTTTCCATTTAGTCCATATACTTGTAGTGTTTTTCATGGCTTTCTAATGTTTTTCACTATTGCTACTTTTGCATTAAAGTCACCAAGTATAATTTTGTTTGAAGAACTTGTTATTGTTTAATTGATTAGTAGTTTCTGGATCTTTGTGACCCCATTTGAGATTTTCTTGGCAAACATACTGTAGTAATTCTCCATGAAGATTCTTACTATGTTTTGAAAAGATTTTTTCTACCTCATCTTCTGCAAATAATGTTGGTAGCATAAACTTTTTTTTAAAAAAAGTCTTTTTGCACTAGTGATGAATATTGCAAAATGAAATGACCAAATGTCCTGTAAAATGACATTTCTTATTTTCTTTGAATATACAATAAAACTCTTCCTTACTTCTGTAAGGAAAACCTATGAGTAATTCATTCATTTAATTGCAACTAAATGGAGCAGTTATAAGATAATAATTAGAAAGCACTTAATATAATATCTAGCATAGAGTAATAATTATATAAACATAAGCTATTAACTGTTATTAATTTTCTCTTGTTTTCTGTCAAGATGGGAAGGATTCAGTTCCCCCAAGGAATGTCTAATCCTTGGTCATTGGACCAGAAGCTGACACTGAAAATATCAAAGCTGAGTTAATGTTCATAGATAGTCTAAAAGTTGTGTGATTCATACCATCTTCATTCTTTACATACTGCTCTGCCATTATCTCTTCCATAGAAGGGGAAGGAAACCTCACAAAACTAAGGAGGATTCTATCTTTTTTTTTTGTTTGTTTGATATGTTACCATGGCTTAAGAATTCATCACCCAGTGTCCAACCTTCTGTGATAAGCCTCAGAAAGCAGACATAATCTGTTACCAGGTCCCTACTCTAGATGAGGAGTCTTACCCTAGTCACTGTGAACTAGTTTGTTTTGTTTTTTTAATTAATAACTATATTTCAATATTGTCTTGATGAAAACCTATGAATAAAAACAAATCAAGCTACAAAAATCCAGCCATAATCTATTTATTGACAAGATTAGAAATTACCAATAATAGAGCTCAGTGATTCTCAGTGACCAGACACATCTTACTGTTAGAGCAGCCTTTTATACAGTTTGGTTACATAAGTTCATTATAAAAGGTCCATTGATGTCAACTAAACTGAGACTGTTACTGGTCTATAATTAGGCTCACTTGCAAAAGAGGTGTCCAAAAGGGGTCCCAGAGTCTATAGTAACCAGGAAAACATGGAGTTGGACTTCCTCTGGAAAGTCCCCACTCCTCTATACCAGAGAAATCAAGTTCTGGGAAAAACATCTCCTGATCAGATTGAATCATCCTTTGTCCATCTTTATTATCCTCCTCAAGAGGCAAGTTCAGTTTCAGTTGCATGTACAGTCTCCCATGAAGTCTCTTACAAACTTTTCTACAAAGAACTATTCAAAATATATCCAAACTTAAGCCCTAGAAATTGGCTACAGTGATTACTAAAACTCAACTTCATATATTAATAATCAATTTCACATATGATTGATTTCCTTTGTAATCCTATGTATTTTGTTTCATTCATTTAAATACATTATTCTGAATGCCATCTGCATCCAAAGAGAGAACTAAGTGGATTGGACCATAGTATTTTCACCTTTGTTTGTTTGTTTTTTCTTAATCATGATTTTTTCCCCTTTTGGTCTGATTTTTTTCTTGTACAACATGAAAATATGGAAATATATTTTAAAGGATTGTACATGATTAACCTATATTAGGTTGCTTGCTATCTTGAGGATATGGCAAATATGAGAGGGAGGGAGAAAAATTTGGAATACAAAATCTTGTAAAAATGAATATTAGTAACCATTTTTACATGAAGTTGCAAAAATAAAATAGTATTGAGAAAAAAATACATTATTCTGGGAATAGGTCCATGAGATTTTTTCCCCTACAGAAATAATTATAGGATTATTCTTCTAAGGGGACTATGACAGAAAATTATGAACCTTTGTTCTAAGACTTTCTAGCAAAGGAAGACAGCTTCATTAAAAGACCAAAGAGAACCCAAAGGTCCTAAGTGATATAATAGTTAGGGTGTTGGGCCTGGAATCAGCAAGACCTAAATTCTAGTCTAACCTTGGACATTTACTAGCATCTACCTCTGGGGAATATCATGAAGGTCAAATAAGACAATAGTAGCAAAGCTCTTAGCATAGTGTTTCCCATGGAGTAAGTGCTATATAATTTTTTCTGTTATTATTCCCAGAATTATCTCTGGGATATAAGGAAACATCAGGATTGTTGCCTCTAACATACACTGCATCTAACTGAAGAATGTGTTCTTTTGAGAGAATGTCAGAGGTATAAAAGTATGTGGAAGCAAAGACAATTCATTTCCAATGGAGCAGTAATGAACTGAACCAGCTACGCTCAGTGAAAGAACTCTGGGAGATGACTAAGAACCATTACATTGAATTCCCAATCCCCATATTTTTGCCCACCTGCATTTTTGATTTCCTTCACAGGCTAATTGTACAATATTTCAGAGTTTGATTCTTTTTGTACAGCAAAATAACAGTTTGGTCATGTATACTTATTGTGTATCTAATTTATATTTTAATATATTTAACATCTACTGGTCATCTTGCCATCTGGGGGAGGGGGTGGGGGAAAGAGGGGAAAAATTGGAACAAGAGGTTTGGCAATTGTCAATGCTGTAAAGTTACCCATACATATAACCTGTAAATAAAAGGCTATTAAAAAAAAAAAAAGACAATGATTAGCTTCCCAAGTATGTGCAAGCAGGGGACTTATGGATCAAGGTATTGGCTGTGGGTTTCCAGTCTGTGTGACAGGAGTCGGGTATTGTTCAGGCATGAATCCCTGGAGGGCTTGGGAACATGGAAAAAGTGGGTGCTGAATCAGAACCAGGTAAGAAGAAAAGAGGTGGTCTTCTGGTGCTTTGAATCCTGAGTCTGAATGTATTCTGGGTCCAATACCAGTCCCTGGGGAGTGCTATTAGTCTTTCAGAGACATGAGGATAGTTATGATCTCCTTGAGGGAGGAAGTGATTGAGCTTAAAAGTGTATATCTATTTAAAAAATTCTTTGTTACAAGAGATGGATTCTGGGGAGGTGAAGTGGGCAGAGAGAGAAAGATGGAGAAAATCTAGATAATATAAGAACAAAAAATATGTATAAAAATCTATTTTGAAAAAGAAGAGGAAACTAATGGCTAAGTGTTAGGGATACACACACACACACACACACACACACACACACACACACATAGATAAAGCCCCCAAGGCTATCCCAGCAGAGTGTGGATTCTTGTACATTCCACTAAAATAAGACTGCCAACAGAGAGATCCTGTTCCTGTAGGCTGAGGACAGCCCAACTAAGTTCAGAGAGATTAATCACTGAAATTTGGTCATTTGATAAAATTTTCAACCATATCAAATCACTAAAATAATATACTAAGAAGTTTGTCCTTAAGAGGCTTACATTCTAGTTAAGAACTCTAGATCTGGAGGGAGAAAGAGAAAGAATTTTCACATGGATATTATAAATTATTGAAGGATTAAAATTCAAGTTAAAAGATACTTGATGTACATTTATATTATCTGCTTTTTATGTCAACCTAGTGTGATTGGATGTACAAATGATATTTGTGATTTTCCCAAGCTGAGGTTGCTCTTTAGTGGAAGAACTAGGATTAGAATTCAGATCTTCTGATAACACAAGTGTACAATTCTTTCCACTGTATGACTTCATATATCATCATTACTCAAATCTTACAGAAAAAGTCTTCCCTCCCTCAGACATTTCCATCTCTGCTTCCTATTTCTATTACTCTCCTCAGTCTTCTGAAAATTTAGATTCTGTATTCCTTGAGGGCAGAGGACTAGCTTTTGCCTATCCCCAGTGCTTAGCACAATACACTTAACAAGGACTTTTTGACTGACTGCTTTAGTCCACTCCAATTTCTATTTGTGTAGAGGCAGATTGGAGGCAGGGAGGGGGAGGGGAGTTTTCTGAATAGCAATAGTCCAGTGTATAAACTGCACACCTTTCTTTGTCCCCTGTCACTACAGGTTTGATATAGCACAAGGAGAAGAAAAGGTTACTAATACCCAAGATAAAGAGTAGCATGCTGAGAAGCAAATACCAAATAATGATGACATTCAAAGGTCAAGATAAAAGTGAGCATTGTTCAAGGAATCAAGTTATGATAAATTCTGAACACTAACATAGCCAAAATCCATGAGCTTCACAAATAGTCCCAAATACCAAAGATCAAAACTGTTAATAATAAGATTTTATTGTTCCTTTTAAAATGATACAAGTGTACAAAAAAGGAATCTTTTCTTTCTAGAGTTATCTTGTATTTAATTTATCTTAGGTACATGTTGAGTAGCTAGAATACAATGGAAGTTCCCTGTTGGTAGGCACTGTCTTGATTTTTGAATTTGTATCTGTATAGTGCTGACACATAAGAAGTGCTTAATTAACATATATTGAATTCTACATGGTTAAAAGGAAGTGGACAGATGGAGGAATATTTGGAAAATTAAAACCTATCTGGAGGATAATATGTTCTTTTGGCCTAAATTATGTAGGCTGACCTGTTGATCCAAATCCAAGGACCTGAGATTCTCATGTTCTTTTCAATTTTCTGAGTAGATACAGAGCCAGAAGCTCATTTGTAATGGGCTGAAGCTCGAGTTGATGCACTGAGGTCCCAAGCACGTGAGGCTAAATAGTAATTGGACCATATTCTATTAATATATGCCTGGAGAAAGAATGGCCACCGCCCACTCTTTGTGCAAGTTCTGATGTGTTGTATAGGAAATGACATAGGGCCAATTTTGATGGGTGGAGAGAGAGGAGCAGAGAGGGAGGCAGAGAGACTGCTGGCGGGGTTCGTGCTGCGGCTGCTCACATTCCTATAGCCATCCCCCTTCACCTCCACAAAGAAAAAAGATCAAAGATTTTCCCCTAACCTGAATTCCTGACTCTGGCTGATTTTAAAATATGCGGTCATCACACTCATTCATTACAACTATTTTCATATATAGGCAGGGAGGGGCAACACACAATGAGGACAAAGATTTGTTGAAGACCTGAAAAGTTTTAGAATTATAAACATGAAAACTTTATTTATTTTTTAGACAATGCACAAATGTCCAATTTGTACAACAGAATATCATCACACTGTTGCAAGGCAGCCAGGAAGAGAAATGAGAATGATTAGAGGAAGAGTCCATCCAGACCATGGATTAAAAAATAGCCACCTAGTCTGATTGTTAAGTGAGATCCTAAGATTAAGGTTGCTCCTGTGCTGCCAGTAATTGTGAAGTTATTGGAAAGGCAGTGAAGTGCAATAATTTACAAAAGAAAACTGAGGCATGTTTGGAAATATGGTGGAGTGTAAAGAGTGTTGGTTTTCTCAAGATAAGAAATGAGGCATATGTTTTTGGACCCATCCAGGATAAGAACTGGTTTTGATGGACTTTTTACATTTGTTTTAAAGGGTGTGTGTGTGGGGGGGGAGGTCAAGAAGAGAGAAAATAAATGCTTGTTAATTGAAAAAAAAAAAAAAAAGTGTGCTGGCCTTCCAGTTAGAAGATTTAGGAATCAGCCCCGACTGACCCTCTGTCTGAATGACCACCTTACCCTTTCGAAAAGGTTTCTCATTTGTAAAACAGGAAAAACAAAACTAGCACTATCTATCCTACTGCCAAACCCCCACTCTGGTTGTTGTAAGGAAAGTTCTTTTTAAAATCTTAAAATGTTATTTAAAGGAGTTCTATTGTGATTGATACCATTATGCTTGATCAAGGCATTCCAGATGACAAAAAGGAAAGGCAGCCCCTGACAAGTGATTAATGAGGCATATGGTATCACTAAAGCTCTTTACTATGTCTACAAAAAGAAAAGCTGGATTTCAATGGTAAAAATGATCAGAACCAAGCAGGGGGTTGTGGGGGGGGTGGATGTGATGTCTAAAAAAGATTTGTGGAAAGTGCCATATTGTCTAATTCATATTCCAAATGAAATGTTATCATCATTTAGAGTTCCTTTGGCAAAAGCATACTCTGTGTGTTTCAGAAAGTGGAGCAGCATGAAAATTGGAGGGGCATGGATATGTTAAAAAACAAAACAAAACAAAGTAACTATAATAGGATAGAGGAGATAATAATTACAGTATCCTCAATTTAGAACTAGAAAAAATCTTAGAAGCAAGTTAGTCCAACAGAAGAAGAAACTGAAGTTCAGAGAATGAAATGATTTGTCTAAGTCATTAGCAGTTAAGTGGCAAAGTCAGGATTTGAACACCGATCCAATTCGATAATCTTTCAATTGTCCTATGCTGTGTACCAGAGAGCTAGGAATGCTTTCCTCCTCCTCCAGAGAGTATATGTCTAGAAAATAACTTCTTCCTGTCATTCTCACTTTACTATCCACATATTCTTTTTTTTTTTTTTTTTTTTTTTATTTAATAGCCCTTTATTTACAGGATATATGCATGGGTAACTTTACAGCATTAACAATTGCCAAACCTCTTGTTCCAATTTTTCACCTCTTACCCCCACCCCTCCCCTAGATGGCAGGATGACCAGTAGATGTTAAATATATTAAAATATAAATTAGATACACAATAAGTATACATGACCAAAATGTTATTTTGCTGTACAAAAAGAATCAGACTCTGAAATATTGTACAATTAGCTTGTGAAGGAAATCAAAAATGCAGGTGGGCATAAATATAGGGATTGGGAATTCAATGTAATGGTTTTTAGTCATCTCCCAGAGTTCTTTTTCTGGGCATAGCTGGTTCAGTTCATTACTGCTCCATTGGAAATGATTTGGTTGATCTTGTTGCTGAGGATGGCCTGGTCCATCAGAACTGGTCATCATATAGTATTTTTTTTTTAATTTAATAGCCTTTTATTTACAGGATTTATACATGGGTAACTTTACAGCATTAACAATTGCCAAACCTCTTGTTCCAATTTTTCACCTCTTACCCCCCCCCCCATATCCACATATTCTTAATCAATTCAACTCAATTCAATTCAACATATTTATTAGGCAACATATGTACCAAACACTGTGCTAACAACTGGGGAGATAAAAAAAGGCAAATTATTTTTTTCCTTTTCAGACTTCAATGTCTTCATCTGAAAAATAAAGGAGTTGAATTAGATATTTTCCTATCTCCACTCCTTTGCTCACACTCTTCTTTCTGTCTTGAATACCTTCTCTCTCCTGAACTACTTTATAAGACACATCTTTGTCTATTGAAATCCAACCTATATTTTATTTTTTTAAAGATTTTGCTCAAATCCTGCTTTAGGTGGTAAGTCACTTAACTTTTCTGAGGCTCTTCATCTTTTAAGTAGGATAATAATAACACTTATCTCAGGACTGTGGTTAAGATAAAACCAAGATAATATAAACTTACAAGATCATGTAAGCTTGTGAGATCTATTATGATTCTCTGTAATCATATATGTTCTTTATCTCTTTGAACCACCTGAAGACGTTATGTCTCTTTTTTAGCATCTTTCATATTCTGCCTTGAATCATTGTTTAATTATTTGTATACATACCTATTGCCACTACTAGATTATATGCTCCTTGTAAGCAAGGATCACATCTTTATCTTTTAAAGATTCCCCAAAGATTCCCCAAGCAAGAGACTTGGCTGGCAAAGCACCTTGTATGTGGCAGATTATCAAATATATTTTTTGAATAAATGTGGCATGAAAATGCACTTTAAAAACTATAAAAATTCCTATGAGTATATACAATTTAATAATAACAATATCTAGCATTTATATAGTACTTTTAGATTTGCAAAGTGCTTTGCAAATATCTCATTTGATCCTTACAACAACCCAATTAAAGGGTTGTTGCTATTATATCCATTTTATAGATGAAGAAACTGAGGCTGAAAAGAGTTAAGTGACATGTGCAGGAGCAAGCTACAAGTAAATGTCTGAAGCAAGATTTGAACTTAGATTTTCCTGACTTAATAATGATAAGCACAGAATTGTTAATTACAGTTAGTAGAAGGTTTTTTGGTTTTTGTTTTTTTCCCCTGGAGAGTTATATTTCTTAAAAATATCTTTTTAGAAAACAGTTTTATATAATCTATCAGACCTGCAACTATTAGAACTGAAGAAAGAATATATAGAACAGGAAAGTAGTTTTACATAAGTAGTATTTGAAGAAACAATGCAAGCATTTACCATTCTAGATTGATACTGGGAAAACAATAACCATCTCAGTGCTAAAATCAAGTCATAGTTAGTTACAAATGTTTTTGTTGAAATAAAGATTTATTCATTTTAAAATTTACTATCTATGCCATTTTAAGGAAGAAAGTAAAGGTATTGCTTAAATAGGAAAATGAATATGCAGAAATTCAAAAAAACTACAGTTTGTTGCAGCTTCAAGATCTGAATCACATTTGGATCAAGGAAATGGTTGACAGGAAATGAGATTGAAATATGTAAATTTTTCATACCACACAAACTGAGATCCAAATTTATAAGTTGTTCCAATATCCTTTCCCTTGCCCCTCTGGGAAGATTTCTTTGGTTTAGGGAGCTGCCAGTGAGGAAACACTCTTTAGAAATACATATTGGAAACTTTTGTACAGTTTAGATTTGGGGTCTTAGCTTGAGATGCATAATATGCATAGGTCTATGATTAGATTATAAGGGGTTTGTGAGTTTAAGTGAGAAAATAAACTCATTTCAGTGCAATTGTGTGGTTTTTTTGTTTGTTTGTTTGTTTTTGTAATTCTATTTATTTGTGCACTAGATACATTCTGAGAAGGGGGTCTATAGGTCCATGTTGCCAAAGAAGTTTGTGACACAAAAAATGATAAGAATCCTCTGGCTTGGAACCTTAGAAAGATGTCTGAGATTTTGAGGAGATCAAATGAGTTGCCCAGGTCATATAGCTAATATCTAGAAGAGTTTGGACTTGGAACTCGGATCTTCCTGACTGAGGCCAGCTTGCTATCCTCTCTGCCTCACTCTCCATAAAGTAAATCATTCTAAAATCTCTAAAGAAGGGCAGGGTTATTTTTATCAAATTTAATCAACATGAATCTTAACTCTGAGAAAAGGAAATTGGAGGGGGGGGGAGGGTTGTGACCCTATGAAGGGTAGGTCCAATGACCCACTAGATAAACACAAAGACATATGTAATAATTTAAAAATCTTTCTTTTTTTCCTTTTTGGGTCCATGATCTTCCTTATGTCACAAAAAAGTATATCACAATTTTCCTTCAAGAAACAGATTCTTACTTGATTCTATCAGAAATGTTCAAGCTGAGCAAATAAGAGGTCTTGGATTAGATTTATTATAGCCACGGAGATCAGCTTTCAGAGGATGTTAACATGTTGCAACAGAACTCAGGGCTTGATATTTTCTCTTCAGCTTTCCCTAAAGCTGCTTTATCAACTAATCAGCTTGACAATATGCCCTGCAATGCAAATTCTGCCCATAAAAGAATGACTGGGAAACTCGGCACTTCTCATAAACACAACACATATGACAGGAAACCCAAAAGAATAACCCAGGCAGAAAAGGAAATGTACTGAGGCAGTGTTGATCTCTAAGCTTGCATTTGGCAGAACACTGGGCCAAATAAATATCTTATCCTCTGTCAAGCACACTCAGGCCTTTGTTCACCTTGGGCAATGTTTGAAAATTCTGCTCTTTCCATGTTACAGTCCACCGGAGACTGAGCTTTCCCTGACATATGTGAAGTTTGATTTATTCCAATATAAATGCCTGTATGTCACAGAGACAGAATTTTCTGGCATTAAAAATATGTGGTGGTATATTGCAAAGTGCTCTGAATTTGTGGCTGGGCACTACAGATGGGCATCCTGGGTTGGAATGCTACTTCTGTTATTTCTGAGTTAACCTTGGGCAAACAAGTAGCTTTCTTACTTTTGGTCTCCAAATCCTCAAACTAAGAAACACAATGGACAAATAACTGGACTTGGAGTCAGGTAGATCTGAGTTTAAATCTGGCTTAAGAGACTTATTAATTGTGTAATCTGTCTCAATTTCCTCATCTGTAAAAATAATAATAGCTGCTACCTCCCATGGTTGTTGTAAAGATCAAATGAGATAATATTTTGTAAAGTCCTTAAAACAGAATCTGTGACATAGTATGTACTCAATAAATGTTTATTCCCTTCCCTTATTTCTTTCTCCTTCTCTTTATCTGTAAAATGAAAGCATCTGAAGTCCCACCTACTTTTAAATCTATGTGCATTTCTATAAAACAATATTTCAAATGTCTTTTCACTTGCTTCACTGTTTTGTCTTAGGCAGTTGCTTAATTACCCTTGTCTGTTCCTAGTCCTTGGCTCTGTATTCACATGCAAACACAAATCTAGATTCTGAAGAATATTTAATAAATAGAAGGAATTAATGCACCCCAAATATCAGTGATCTCCAAACATCCATTCATTTATGTTAATAATTAGATAAGACATTTGGCTACTTAAGAGTAACTACTGCTGTTTAACTATCTAATCTTGAATTTAGATAGGTATATTAACCTTGGAAGGTGAACAATTTAATGCTTGATGAGTTCTACTTCACAACAATAGGAAAAACCAATTTTGAATGTTCAATAAGCAACATTGATATAAATTCATGAAAACAAGTTGGATATACTTGAATTTGCTTTTCTTATTGCTTCAAACCCTAGAATATTGTAACACTTCCTAAACTAAGATCCATAAGCATTTAAAAGAATTTGATCTAATCATCCACATAGGAATGGTCAGGTGAATGAAAAATATTTATTGGCTAAATTATGGGAAATGGGTAGAGTACTGAATTTGGAATTAGATGACTGAGGTCCAAATTTTGGCTCTGCTATTTATACCTGTGAGGTCTTAATCATCATATAACTTTTCTAGGATTCATTCCCCACCTATATTTTATTTATTTATTTTGTGAGGCAATTGGGATCAAGTGATTTACCCAGGGTCACATGGCTAGTAAGGGTTAAGTGTCTAAGGCTGAATTTAACTCAGGTTCTCCTAACTTCAGGACTGATGCTCTAACTACTACATCATCTAGCTACCCTTCCCCACCTTTGAAATAAGAGTCTTTGACTGTATAATCTTTAAAGTCCCTTTAACCTTCACAAATATAATGCTATACTATGCAGTTGTATGGACAGCCTATAGAATTGGTATAGATAGATAGATACACATCTATATATGTATATCATCTCTTCCTTATTTTAATGTATATTTTATATATGTATACAGCTGTGTGTACATATACACACACATATGAATGTATACATACAGATATTTCAAAAGTCTTTATATATCTATATATATATGTATATATATATATATATATATAAATAAATAATACTTTGAATGAATAAGGAATTGGATAAATAATTAAAAATAAAGAACTCAGACTGGCTCCATTCTTTTTTTTTTTTTTTTTGGTAGCTCTGTGATTTCACTGATGGTAGGAAAATACCATGTAGGAAATCTTCTTGCAAAGCAGATAAAAACAATTTTGGGGGAGGGGGAGGGGGAGGTGGCACTTATAATTTCTTGCTTTGAGGAAATGTCTTGGGGCTTTTAATGATTTCAAATTCCTTTTTGAAGGAAAGGCCTGTAAAACAAACAAAAAAAATCAATATTGTCTTGAGGATGTTATATAGCTGCAACTTATGGAATACAATAGCCTTTAAAGAATTAAAGTTGGTGGTCCCTCAAAAAGGCAGTAGAAAGGAACATGGTGGGTCTGAGTAGACTGTGATTATTAACTGAAGGTGTTTAAGAGGAAAAACAGAAAAAAAATGCTATAAGTAAGGTGCATGAATGGCAAAAGATTGGCTAGTCATGCAGTGAGAGTGAGGCTGAAGCAGTGGATAGCCTGTTATACTTTTGCCTTCCATGTTATATTGACAATCCTAAATGAAAGTCATAGTATGTGAGTAGATGCCTGAGAAAGCATTTATCGTAGTATATACATAAATGTTGTACAGGATGAAAAAGTGGGGATGGTTATGTTCAGCATAACTAATGGAGTACTCACACTGAAGAGACCACCCCAAAGGGTCAGCCCATGATGAGATGACACCCCAGAGGTACTAGGGAAATAAATAATGCCCTTTTGAAAAGGTCACATTGTGGAGGATGGTTGAAGTCATCTTCATTTTTCACCCCCCTTCCTTTAGGGAAAGTGTTTAGAATTGACCATCCCTATCTCTATGATTAGGGCAAGGTCAGGATGTGATCTTTTTGTATTAATATTCACTAAGGATATTTGCTTATAGAATAAGTTTCATGTCAGATACTCTTGGGCAATCTGGTAAAGACTATGGACCCCAACATATTGTTGCCAGATTCATAACTGAAGGAAATAAGAAATTTCAATTAGAAGTTAGTGAAAATAAAAATGCTTTCCCCTACTAAGTTCATGACTTCTCTGAAGTTTAGTTTAAATATTTTGCTAGGTGGTACAGTGGATAGAGTGCCCTGCCTGAAATCAGGAAGACTCTTGCATTCAAATGTGGCTTCAGACACTTAGCTGTGTGACCCTTAGCAAGTCACTTAGCTCTGTTTGACTCAGTTCCTCTTCTATAAAATGAGCTAGAGAAAGAAATGATAAAACCACTCCAGTATCTTTGCCAAGAAGATCCAATTGAAGTCATGAAGAGTTGGATATGACTGAAATGATTGAATAACAAATATTTGTCTACTGTTCTTTTTCCAAAGTGACTCTACATTATTTAGATATCAAAACTACATTTGTGTCACAGAAGGAGGTTGTTAGAATTCCTTCTGTTCCTGTTTTTGCAAATAATTTACATAATATCGGAACATATTATTCTTTGTATGTTTAATAGAATTAAAATGCTCTGAGCTCCCAGGCAATAGTTTGCTGATCCAAGAGGGCAAACTCCTAGCCAGCTGAATTTGTTGTAATCATATATCCATATGCTCTTTCTCCCCTCCCTAAAATCTTATCACCCTAAATAAAAGCACAAACTCAGGATGTGATACAATTATCTTATCTTTATCTAGAAGACCATTATTTTAAAAATGCCAGTAACAAGTAAGCAAAATTTAAAATAGCAATGAACCACAGTAATGAACTATGCTACCTGTTACATGCAGCAATTTAAAAAGAAAGGAGAAACCGATAACGTAGCTTCTTCAAATAGATAAAATTCGGCCTCTCCTTGCTGGGTTTTCTTATAAGTTACCAGGGAAAGAGAAAGGTTCCAGCTATTACAAGGCTTAGAATCAGTCTTCTGGAAAATATACTTCAGTTGCCACTCATGCTGCTGTTATCTCTGTTTCTCTCCAACTCTCTTTTCCTACATGTCTTTTTCCAAAGAGATTTTTTTTTTTAAATTGCTGTGGTAGCAGAAATCTTTACCCTCTTGTTCCAATCCTGCAGTACCTTTCTCCTTTCCCTAGATCAGAAGAAATGCAGCTCCCAGAATCTTTAGTGACTTAGATCCTCACAAGACAGCCAGTCCAAGTCTTGCCAGATGCACTGTTAAATAGAGAAAAAAAAAAAAAAATATATATATATATATATATAATTCTCAAGGAATTTATAATCTAAGTAGGGGAAGGAAGAGGTGGGGGAGCATGATGTACACAAGCATGATGTAAAATAGAACATGATTGGAACATCTACCCAAAATGCTGTAAGCAAATATAAGGCTAACTTCTGGAATGCAGACTTGGATGCCTAGAAAAAAGAGTGGTGGTATCCTATGGAGAGAAATACTGAAGTCAGGAAAAGGGGTGAGACTGGGGAAGATAATGAGTTTCAGTTTGGATATACTGAATATGTCATATTCACAGAGCATGCAACTAGAGATGTCCAGCTGGTAATCAATGATATGAGAACAAAATTCAGGAAAGACATGAGGGTTAGAAATGCAGTTTGGAGGGAGGGAGGGAGAGAGAGAGAGAGAGAGAGAGAAAGAGAGAGAGAGAGAGAGAGAGAGAGAGAGAGAGAGAGAGAGAGAGAGAGAGAGAAGCAGTATATAGTCCTGGATTTTCCAATTAGGGTGCATATAAGCCAGCAAAAGAGACTGAAAATGAAAGGTCAGGCAGATAAGAGGAATGAGCAGTGTCAGGAAAGTCCAGGGAGAAAGTGGGACATCAGTAGTGTGAAAGTAGCCAAAAGCCTCAGGGGCTGTTGGAAAGCTCAGGAAGCCTTCTGCCAAAGGTGAAGGCAAGAATAGAAACAAATCTTTCCATCTAGTATAGGACTTCTTGGTATCTCTACAGCTTTTGCACTGATGGTCAGCCCTCTTCCTGGGAGCTTATACCTCCAAGTTTTTGTGATAGCTCTCTCTCCTGCTTTTTTCTTCTTACATATCTAGAGACATAAACCTATCAGAGATGGCCCTTGGGGAAGTAGAATGGTGAAGACTTTCTTGTAACTTCAAGGAATGTCTTTTTGTAACTAGTTGTATATATTCATGGAGTATAAGTTGTTTCCCCTATAACTGGGTTCTGTTTTTTTTTTTTTTTTTTTTTTTTTTTTTTTTTTTTTCCTTTATAGCCTCAGTGCCTGGTACATTCTATAGTAGGTGGTGTTCAATATGTGCTTGTTGATTACTTGACTTGTAGGGAGAAAAAAACAAAAGATGAGGGAGAGACTACAATATTAGAGGAAGGTATTGGGTGGTGGATGGTTCTTAGCTGAACCTCAAAAAGAAAGATTTCAATAAGCAGAGATATAGAGAGAGTGCTATGGTCAGTTCCCTTTATGGGATAGATGGTTAAACTAATTTATTTAAAACAATTATGGTTTTATAGAGGAAGCTTTCCAGACCTCAGAGTAATGAATGGTCCAGACATCTTTGCAATAGTACTGTGTAGTATTCAAATAGAGATTTTGAGAACCATTGACGTTTGTTTTAATTCTGTGCTGGGGTGATTGTATAAAATGGTAAATATTACAAAGGTTAAGGGCTCAAACTGACTGGAAGTGGTAGAGATCCAAAGATATAAAGCAGAAAGTTCTTCAGAGCCATTTATAGTAAATTTGTTAGCTTTGTTTTAAAGATATTTCATTGTAAAGGTGTCACTCCCCTGATCAAGAAACCCCAATGGCTCACCATTTATTATTCTAGGACAAAATAAAAACTCCTCTGTTTGGCTTTTAAGGTCTTTTACATTCTAGTTCCAACCTACATTTCTAAGTTTATTGTAGTTTATCTCCCCTCCACAAAATCTGACCTACATCCTGTAGATGACACCCCATCTTCTATCTCCATGCCTTTGTCCAAGTGACTCCCTATTCTAAACCAGTTCTCCTTCCACACCTGTGTATCTAGGAAGCTCTGAAAGTTTTGATTTAAGTGTCACCTCTTTCAACTGACTTTTTTCTAATTTTCCCTCTGGTTAGTATTTCCTTAAAATTATCTTTTGTTTATTTTGGGCAAAGGCAGCTGGGAAGTGCAGTGGATAGAGTGCCAGACTTAGGATCAGGAAGAATCATCTTCCTGAGTTCTATTCTAATTATGTGATCCTAGGCAAGTCACTTAACCCTGTTTGCCCCAGTTTCCTCATCTGTAAAATGAATTGGGAAAAAAAATGGCAACCCCATCCAATATCTTTGTCAAGAACATCCCAAATAAGATCATGAAGAACAGACAATAACTAGATCACTAAACAACAACATTTCGTACAAATTTTGGGTTTAATTTTCTATATATCTTTTATGTTGACCCAATACAATACAATTGACTTTAAGAGTAGGGACAGTTCAATACTGTAAAATTACCCATGCATATAACTTGTAAATAAAAAGTTATAATAAATAAAAGAGAGAGAGAGAGAGAGAGAGAGAGAGAGAGAGAGAGAGAGAGAGAAAGAGTAGGGACAGTTCCTATATATCCAACATACAATATAGTGCCTGGTACAAAATCAGTATCTAATATTTAATTATACCCCAAAATAACATTCCAGCCTCCAAACTTTCCTTCTTATTTTCTCTATTTTCTTAATCAAACTGGACTGTTCTTCCTTGGTTTTATTCCCTCAGTCTTGAGGTGATATACTTTCTAATCCATTATAAAATAAATTTATATAAAAATATATAATCCATTACAAAATAAAATAATCCATTATAAAAATAAGTCAGGGAAGATATTAATACACAGGATATTCTTCAAGCTTAGCATTTCTTCATTGCACATGTTTGGCCTATCTTGGATTGCTTACTGTCTATGGGAGGGGCTGGAGAAAGGGAGGGAGAAAAAATTGGAACATGGGGTTTTGCAGGGGTGAACACTGGGAGCTATCTTTGCATGTGTTTGGTAAAATTAAAAGCTATTAAAAATGAAAAAAAAAAAAAAAGAACATTAGAGTTGTGTGCCCTGTATACACTGTGAGTCACTCAGCCTGTAGACTTCTTTATTTTTTTTTTTTTTTTAAATTTAATAGCCTTTTATTTACAGGATTTATACATGGGTAACTTTACAGCATTAACAATAGCCAAACCTCTTGTTCCATTTTTCCTCTTACCCCACCCCTCCCTAGATGGCAGGATGACAGTAGATTGTTAAATATATTAAATATAACTTAGATACCAATAATATCATGACCAAAATTATTTATTGCTGTACAAAAGAATCAGACTTGAATTATTGTATTTTACAATGTATAAGCTTTTTGATAGGAAGATCAAAATGCATGTTGACATAAATATAAGGATTAGGGAATTTAATGTAATGGTTTTAGTCATCTCCAGAGTTATTTTTCTGGCTAGCTAGCTCATTTCATTACTGCTGCATTAGAAATGATTTGGCTGATCTGTTGCTGAGCGGATAGGCAGGTCCATCAAGAACTGGTCAGTAATCTAAGATATGTGTTGTTGGAAGTGTATAATGATCTCCTGGTCCTGCTCATTTCTCAGCATCAGTTTGTAAGTTCTCCAGGCCTTTCTGAAATCTCCTGTTGGTCATTTCTAAGAACAGTAATATTCCATAATTTTCTATACCACAATTTATTAGCCATTTCTCTAATGATGACAGTCCATTCAGTTTGCAGTTTCTAGCCATTCTACAAAATGTGACTTGCCACATTTTACTTCGGCATCAATTTTAGTGTCCCTTTCCTCTTGCTTTATAATCTCTTTTGAGGATATAATCCAGTAGTGCAACACTATTCTGATCAGGATGTCACAGATTTGAATAACTTTTGAGCATAGTTCCAAATCTATTCTGCCAAAATGGTTGGACCGTGTCACAACTCCACAACAATGCATCAATGTCCCATTTTCCCAATCCTCACATATCATTATGTTTTCTGTATATTTTGTCTTGAGCCAATGCAGGTGTGAGATGGTATCTTAGAGTTGTCTTAATTTCATGTCTCTGATTAATAATGACTTGGAGATCTTTCCTATATCTAGAAATAGTTTTCAATTTCTTTCATCGAGAATTGTCTGTTCATATCCATTTGACCATTTTTCAATTGGAGAATGGTTATTTTATAAATTAGAGTTATTTCTATATATTTTGGAAATGAGCCTTTATCTAGAATCTTTGGATACTGTAAAAAATATTTTCAGTTTATTGACTTCCCTTCTAATCTTGTCTTGCATTAGTTTTGTTTGTACAAAAACTTTTTCTAGTTTGGTATAATCGAAATTTTTCTATTTTGCTGATCAGTGAATGATCTCTAGTTTCTTTGGTCATAGACCTTCTTCCACAGGTCTGGGAGGTAAACTATCCTGTGTTCCTCTAATTTATTACATTTTCATTCTTTATGCCTAGGTTCTGAACCCATTTTGACCTTTATCTTGTGTAGGCGTTAAGTATGGATCAGTCCTAGTTTCTGCCATGATTAGTTTCATTTTCAGCAATTTTTATCAAACAGTAAGTTCTTGATCCCTAAAGTGGATCTTTTGGGTTTTCAAAGACTAGGTTGCTATGTTGTTGACTGTTTTGTCCTTGAACTAATCTATTCCTGGATCAATCTAATCTATTCCTTTAGTCCAATACCAAATGTTTTGGTAACTGCTTTGATAATATAATTTTAGATCTGGTACAGTCTAAGCCACCATCATTTGTTTTTTTCATTAATTCCTTGAAATTCTTTGACCTTTTATTTTCCTATATGAACTTTTGTTGTTTATTTTTTACTAAGGTCTATTAAATAATAGTTTTTGGGAGTCTTGATTGGTATAGCCTAAATAAATAGATTAGGTTAGTAATATTGTCATCTTATTATATTTGTCACTCTATCCAAGAGTATTTCATATTTTTCCAATTGAGTTAGATCAGACTTAATTTGTGCTGAAAAGTGGTCTGTAATTTTGGCTCATAAAGTTTCTGAGTTTTTCCTTGTGCAAATGATTCCTAAATATTTTATGATTATCGTAGTTACTTTTAAATGGAATTTTCTTTGTAACTCTGATGTTGGATTTTGTAGTAGTATATAAGAATGCTGATACTTATGTGGTTTATTTTATAACCACAACTTTGCTAAAGTTGTGGATTATTTCTAATAACTTTTAGCAGATCTCTGGGGTTCTCTAATTCATCATGTCATCGTCAAGAGTGATAGTTTGGTTCCTCATTGCTATTGCTTATTCCTTTTAATCTCTTTCAGCTTGATGCTATAGTAGGTTTTAATATAAATTAAAATAGTAACGGTGATAGTGGGCAACCTTTGTTTCACCAGATCTTATTGGAATGGTTGCAGTTTGTCTCCATTAGCATATGATGCTTATGATGGTTTTAAATAGATGTCTGTGATTATTTTAAGGAAAAGTCCATTTATTCCTATACTCTCAAGTGTTTTTAATAGGAATGGATGTTGATTTAGTCAAATGCTTTTTCTGATCTATTGAGGATGATCATATGGTTTTTGTTAATTTGGTTTTAACATGGCCAATTATATTGATAGTTTTCCTAATATTGAGACCAGCCCTGCATTCCTGGTATAAATCCTACTTGATCATAGTGTATTATCTTGGAGATGATTTTCTGTAGTCTTTTTGCTAATATCTTATTTAAGATTTTAGCATCAATATTCATTAGGGAGATTGGTCTATAATTTTCTTTCTCTGTTTTTCAGCCTACCTTGGTTTAGGTATCAGTACCATGTCTTGTGTCATAGAAGGAATTTGGTAGCATCTTCATTCCCTTATTTTATCAAAATTTATATAGCATTGGGCCAATTGTTCTTTAAATGTTTGGTAAAATTCACATGTAAATCCATCTGGTCCTGGGATTTTTTCTTAGGGAGTTGTTTAATTGCCTGTTCTATTTCTTTTTCTGAAATGGGATTATTCAAGCAATTTACTTCCTCCTCTTTAATCTGGGAAAGTCTATATTTTTGGAGGTAGTCATCCATTTCACTTAGGTTATCAAATTTTTGGCATAAAGTTGAGCAAAATAACTCTATTATTTCTCTAATTTCCTCTCTTCTTGGTGGAAAGTTCTCCTTTTCATTTTTAAGACTACTAATTTCTATTTTCCTCCCTCCTTTTTTTAATCAGATTTACCAAAGGCTTATCTATTTTATTGGCTTTTTTCATAGAACCAACTCTTAGTTTTATTAATTAGTTCAATAGATTTTTACTTTCAATATTTTTAATTTCTCCTTTTAATTTGAATTTCAATTTAGTATTTGATGTGGGTTTTAATTTGGTCTTTTTAGTTTTTTTTAGTTAGCAAGTCTAATTCATTAATTTTTCTTTCTGTTTTATTCAAGTAAGCCTCTAAGGATATAAAATTCCCTTATTACGCTTTGGCTCATCCTACAAATTTTGGTATGATGTCTCATCATGTCATTATCTTGAGTGAAATTATTAATTGTATCTATAATTTGCTGCTTCACCCAATGCATTCTTTAAGATGAGATTGTTTAGTTTCCAATTATTTTTGGTCTATTTCCCAACTTTTTGTTGAATGTAGTTTTAGTTGCATCATGATCTGAAAGAAAGCATTTACTATTTCTGCTTTCTGCATTTAGATTTTGAGGTCTTTTGTCCTAATATATGGTCAATTTTGAATAGGTTCCATGAACTGCTGAGAAGAAAGTATATGCCTTCTATCTCCTATTAATTTTCTCAAAGATCCACATACCTAATTTTTCTAATATTCTGTTTACTTCTTTAATTTTTTCTTATTTGTTTTGTGGTTTGATTTGTCTAATTAGAGTGCAAGGTTGGAGATCTCTACTATTACAGTTTTGTTGTCTATTTCTTCTTGCAACTTCTCTTAACTTCTCCTTTAGGAAGCTGAGTGCATACCACTTGGTGTATATATTTTATTGATATTGCTTGTTGTTTATGCTACCCTTTGATAGGATGTAGTTTCCTTCCTGTATCTCTTTTAATTAGATCAATTTTTACTTTTGCTTGATCTGAGATAAGGATGGCTACCCTGTTGTTTTTTTTGAGCTTTCACCTGAAGCATAATAGATTTTGCTCCAGTCTTTTACCTTTACTCTATATGTATCCCCTGTTTTAAATGTGTTTCTTGTAAACAAATATTGTAGGGTTCTGACTTTTGATCCAGTCTCTTATCTCTTATGTGGGAGTTCATCCATTACATTATGTTAGAATTACTAAATCTGTATTTCCTGCCATCCTAATAACCCCAGATTGTGCTTTCTTATCTCTTCCTTCCCCAACCCTCTTTTCCCCTTTTAAACTTATGTACCTCTTGTATCAGTATACTTATCCTCTTTATAATCCTCCCTCCTCCCTTTGAGTCTTTCCTTCCTTCATATTACTTTTTTCTTTTTCCTTTTCCTCTCCCGTTTTTAATGGCTTAGGAGAATTTTTCTAAAACAGAATGTCATATTATTTTCCTTTGAGCTAACTCTGATTGAGAGTAAGATTCACACAATGTTCTCCCCTTCTAAATTCCCTCAGAGTATGATAAGTTTCCTTAGCCTCTTTGTGGGATGTGGTTTCCTCTTTTATCCCTCCTTCCCACCTTTATTCTGCCATCATCCCTTTTCCATATCTACTTCCTTTTTATGTTATATCAGTACTATCAAATTTTATATGTATTTTTTTGTATATCCACAACAGAAATACAATTCTCAAGAGTTATTTTTACCTTTTTCTGCATCTCTTGAGTTCTATTCTTGGAGATCAAATTTTTGTTTATTCTGGTTTTTCTTCAGAAACAAATGGAATTCATTTATTTCATTAAATGTCCATCTTCTTCCTGGAAGAAAATGCTCAGCTTAGCTGGGTAGTTTATTCTGGCTGCATCCTAGTTCTTGTGCTTTTCGGAATATCATATTTCAGGCTCTTTCTTTCCTTAATGTAGAGCAGCCAGATCTTGGGTGATCCTTATTGTGGCCCTCGGTATTTAAATGGATTTTTTTTGGCTGCTTTGTAAAATTTTTTCCTTAATCTGATAGTTCTTGAAATTTTGCCACAATATTCCTTGGGGTTTTTATTTTTAGGGTTCTTTCAGAAGGTCATTCATGAATTCTTTTCAATGCCTATTTTACCTTCTGATTCCTATTACATCTGGGCAGTTCTCTTTGATGATTTCTTGTAAAATAGTATTCTAGGCTCTTTTTCATCATAGTTTTCGGAAAGTCCAATAATCCTCAGATTATTTCTCTCCTAGATCTATTTTCCAAGTTCTGTCATTTTAAAGTAGATAATTCATGAGTTTTTTCTCAGTTTTGTCATTTTTTTGGTTTTGCTTGACTGATTCTTGCTGTTCAATGCATCATTAGTTTCAATTTGTTAGTTCTAATTTTTAAAGAATTATTTTCTTATTATGCTTTTTTTACTTCTTCTGTATATGTCCAATTGAGTTTTTGAATGTATTGTTTTGGTCTGTGAATTTTTTCCATTTCACTAATTTTTTTTTTTAGTGAAATTATTTTCTTTTTCAATTACAGATCCTACTTTCTAGTGTTCTTATTTTTCCAATTCAAATCTTACTTTCCTGTGATTTCTTTTTTTTTTTTTCCATCTACCAATTTGTACTTACCTGGGAATTTTTAACTTTTCCACCTGTATTTCAGGAGAGTTGTTGCTCTCTTGTAAGGCTTTCTTTCCTTTCCCCATTTACTTCTAACTCTTTTGAGACTTTTAATGGTCTCTTCTATGAGAGCATTATGTAGGAGGACAGTCTGATGCATTTTTGCTGTTTGAGGTCCTTCAGGTTGTGCTTGACCTGCTTTTTCTCATAGAAGCTGTCGATCGTTTCTTTTCTCATCTTTTTATTCATGTTTTAAAGCCTTTAGGGTAGGTCTCCTAGGCAGAGGGTTACAGCTTCCTCTGCAGAGCAGGGACAAGATTTGAGCTTACTCGCCCGAGGTATGGGAGTGCTCCGAGTGAGAGTTTTCCTTCCCCAACAGGAAGTGATTCAGTACTGGCCAAGCTATCAAACTGCTTAGTAGGGCTGAGTGATTATTCGATCTGGCCCAGGCTAGAGACTAAGTGGTGAAGTGTCACTGCCCCAGGCTCGGAGCACTCTTGTGAGGACTGTGAGTATAGCAGCTGAGCGCAGATGTGCAGACCGCCTCGAACTCTGCCCCAGTGTCTCTGCCTACAATGCAAATCGGCCCTGAAAAGCTCTATGGTCCCAAGCCAGAGCTCCCCACTGTGCAGATTGAGGCTAACCTGGCTGCCCTCTGCTCGTGCAGGATCACAACTACCCCAAGGAAAAGCCTCTTACTGCGTTGGAGGCTGCAGCTTGTGCTGAGATCTGTGCTTTCACCCTCGGTTTGAGACTCTCCTCGAACCTAATTTCTTCTCCCTGTCTGCAGCCCGATCTCCCCTGGCCCGGAACCAACCTTTTTGGCAGACTGCAGATTTTCTGCCAGTGAGTTGCTTTCTACTTCATCTTTAAATTGTAGCAGTCAAGACTATTTTTGAGGCTCGTATCATAATATTGATAAAGAGGTAAGAGAAGAGCTTAGGAAAGTCAGCAGTGAATTCTTCTCCGCCATCTTGGCTCCGCCCCCTGTAGACTTCTTTACAGAAAGATTGTTCATTAGTATTAGTCACTTGTGGACTCAAATATAGGCCTTGTTTCCAAATGTTTGTGAATAAAATCCTCATATTTAGAAAAAAAATAATTTACTTCTTCATCTATTCCACTACTTTTTTCAAATTTCATATCACATACCACGTCCTACACAAGGTTATCCTGATTACTTCAAGTGATAATATCCTCCATCCCACACACCCCCAAACATAAAGATTTTGTTGTTGTTGTCAAGCTGTTTCAGTCATATTCAACTCTATGTGACCCCATTTAGGATTTTCTTGGCAAAGACAATGGAGTAGTTTGCCATTTTCTTTTCTAGCTCATTTTATAGATGAGAAACTAAGGCAAACAGGTTTAAATGACTTGCCCAGGTCACATTACTTTGCATATATTTTTGTATTAGCTTATTTATGTTCATGTTGTTTCACATCAATAGAATGTAAGTTTTGTGAAAGCAAAGATGTATTTTTTTTTTTTTTTGGTCACTGTATCCCTAAAGCAAAGTCTGATATCTAATATGTATTGGATGCTTAAAAAGCACTTGTAAAACTGATAGTTCAAAATTTTTTTTAAATGTTAAAAGCAAACATAGAGAGATAGACAGAAGGTAAAATATATTATTTGATTGAAAAATGAAAAAGGTTTTGAATAAACAAAGCAAATAAAGTTAAAATTAGAAGAAAAGCAAGAAATTGAGAAGATCTTTGCAGCAAGTTTCTCTGATAAAGGTCTCATTTTTAAGACATATAGGAAATCAAATCAAATTTAAAAGAATAAGAGTCAGTCTCTAATTCATGAATGGTCAAAAGATATGAATACAGAGTTTTTGGAGAAAAAAAAATTTAAGCTATCAATAGTCATATGAAAAATATGTCCCACAACTAGCAGGATGATTTCAGAGAGGCCTGGAGAGACTTACATGAACTAATGCTGAGTGAAATGAGCAGAACCAGGAGATCATTATACACAGCAACAATAAGATTATATGATAATCAATTCTGATGGACATGGCTCTTTTTAACAATGAGATGATTCAGACCAGTTCCAATTGTTCAGCGATGAAGAGAGCCATCTACACTCAGAGAAAGGACAGTGGAAATAGAATGTGGTTCACAACATAGCTTTTTCACTCTTTTCATTGTTTGTTGTTTGCTTGCCTTTTATTATGCCTTTTTTTTTTTTACTGGTTTGATTTTATTTTTCTTGTGTAACACAATAATTGTATACATATATATGCATATATTGGATTTAACATATATTTCTACCATGTTTAACACAAAAAAAGAAAAAGAGAAATATATTCTAAATCACTAAAATTAAAGAAGAGCAAATTTTAAAAATTCTGAGGTCCTACCTCAAAACATTAAGATTAACAAATTTAACAAAAAAAGGAAAATGATAAATGCTGATGGTGGTATAGAAAATGTCACATTGTTAGAGGTGATAGATAACTAACCTAATCATTTTGGAAAGCAATTTGGAACTATGCTCCCAGTGTTATTAAATGGTATGTTCATTTTGAATTAGTGATACTGAACTAGGTATATATCCCAAAAAGATCTAAAAAAGAGGAAAAGGACACAAATGTACAAATATATTTATAGCAGCCCTTCCATGATGGCAAAGAATCAGAGATTAAAGTGATGACCATTAGTTGGGAAAAGACTGAACAAGATTATTATATGAATGTGGTAAAACCCTATTGTATTGTAAGAATTAATGAAGGAGATAGTTTCAAACAAATCTGGGAAGACTTGTATGAACTGATACAAAGTAAAGTGAACAGAAGTAGAACAAGTTATACAATAATAATGTCCAATGACTTAGGAACTGTGATCAACACAATGATCAACCATAGGTCCAAAGGAATTATGATAAAACATGCTATCCCACATCTCAGTAGGCAGACTGAGGCATAATTTTGGTGGTGACATGGCTCTAATGAGGCCAATAACTAGTAGTTATTGTAATTAGTAATTAGGTTTTTTAAAAATTACTCTTTTTTTATTCTGTCGAAGAAATTTGGAATCCTGTATTTGACTTGCCTTTTTCTTTAATAGTTTTTCAGCCTAGGATGAGGTACCAAAAAGTAGTTCTGCATGGATAATTAACTCTCAGCTAAAGAAAATAAAGGGAAAAAATTATGCAGAGCTTATCTTCCCAAAAAGGGAGGAACCTTTGATTGTCACCTATGCACAAATAAGTTCAGAGTCTCAAATTTGAAACAGAGATACCCACATCATAAATTCTAGCCCTTCCCCTCCCCAACTTCCCAACTGCTACTGGTAAATAGTGGAAAGCTAGGTTTGGGTTGGCACTTTTACTGAAGCACAACATAAAAAAACCAACCAACCAAAAAGCCCTAACTGTTTTGCTTGATGGGTTTTGTTTTTCTTTCTTTCTTTTTTAAAAGCTTTTTATTTTTCAAAACATATGCGTGGACAGTTCTTCAACATTATCCCTTGCAAAATCCCATTCTCCCTTCCTTCCCCCACTTCCTTTCCTAGATGACAAGTAATCCAATATATGTTAAATATGGTAGAAATATATTAAATCCAATATATGTATACATATTTATACAATTATCATGCCGCACAAGAAAAAAAGAGAAGCAAAATAAAATGCAAACAAACAATAACAGAAAGTGTGAAAATATTATGATGTGGTCCACACTCAGCTCCCACAGGCCTCTCTCTCTGGGTGCAGAGGGCTCTCATCCTCACTGAACAATTGGAACTGGTTTGAATCATCTCATTGTTGAAGACAGCCATGTCCATCAGAATTGATCATTGCATAATCTTGTTGTTGGTGTATACAGTGATCTCCTGGTTCTGCTCATTTCACTTAGCATCAGTTCATGTAAGTCTCTCCAAGCCTGGAGAGGAAATCATTCTGCTGATCTTTTTTTACAGAACAATAATATTCCATAACATTCATATATTACAATTTATTCGGCCATTCTCCACCTGATGGTCATCCATTCAGTTTCCAGTTTCTAGCCACTAGGAAAAGGGCTGCCACAAACATTCTTGCACATGTGGGTCCTTTCTCTCCTTTAAGATCTCGTTGGGATAAAAGCCCAGTAGTAACACTGCTGGATCAAAGGGTATGCACAGTTTGATAACTTTTAGAGCATAGTTCCAAATCACTCTCCAGAATGGTTGGATGTATTCACAATTCTACCAAAAATGCATCAGTGATTCAGTTTTCCCACATCCCCTCCAACATTCGTCATTATCTTTTCCTGTCATCCTAGTCAATCTGACAGGTATGTAGTGGTATCTCAGACATGTCTTAGTTTGCATTTCTTTGATCAATAGTGATTTAGAGTACCTTTTCATATGACTAGTAACAGTTTCAATTTCTTCATCTGAAAATTGTCTGTTCATATCCTTTGACCATTTATCAATTGGAGAATGAGTTGAATTCTTATAAATTTGAGTCAATTCTATTTTAGAAATGAGGCCTTTATCAGAGATGGAGTTTGTTTTTCTTGCTTTTTTTTCCAATGGATGAGGGAGAGGGGGAAGATGAGAGGGAAAGAACTCGGAACTGAAAATAAAATTAAATATAATTTTTAAAAGTGGAACAAATGTGAATGAATTATGAGAAAGACATCTCAAAGATGTGGGGGGAGATAAAGTAGAGATCAAGGAAGGTTCTTGATCTTTGGGCTATAATTTACTAGACAATGATATGAAGTATTATGGATGAATAGAGCTAGAGGACCTTAGTAAAACCTTAATCCAACTCCTTCAATTTACAGATGAAAAAACTAAGGCCTTAGAGAGCCTAAATGACTTAAACAAAAATCACCGAACAGAGCTGGAATTTAAACACAGGGCTCAGTTCAATTCCCTTATTTCATATGAAATCAGTGGCCTAGGGAGGATTGTCCTTTCCCATGTAGACAGGGTCTCTTGCTTTGGGCTCACATATATTGGCTACAATATTGATGCCAAAAAAGAACTTTAGGCATTTTTCTCATCTCTCTGGATTTTTAAGCTAAGCCCTCATAATTACAGGGAAAATCTACAGCAAAACTTAGATATAGCTCATATCTAGGACGTCCCTAAAAGAGATTAATGAAGTCAATTCTAGAAGAGAAACTCAATGTATAAAGTAATTATCAAAAATAGAATTTATTTTTTTCTGTCTTTTTAAATAGTGTTTTATTTTTCCAAACACATACAAAGAGAGTTTTCAACATTCGCCTTTGCAAACCTTGTGTTCCAAATTTTTCTCCCTCTCTCTCCCCCTTCCCCTTCCCCTAAATAGAAAGCAATCCAATATAGGGTAAGCATGTGCAAATCTTCTAAACATATTTCCATATTTGTCATGCTCCACAAGAAAAAATCAGATCAAAAGAAGAAAAAAAAGCAAACAACAAAAACAAAAGGTGAAAATATTGTGCTTTGATCCACGTTTCAAGTCTCCATAGCTCTTTCTTTGGATGTGAATAGCACTTTTTATAACAAGTCTATTGGAATTGCCTTGAATCATCTCATTGTTGAAAAGAGCCAAATCCAATACAGTTGATCATCACATAATCTTCTTGTTGCTGTGTACAATTTTTTTTTGGTTTTACTCACTTCATTTAGTATCAATTCATGTAAGTCTTTCCAGACTTTTGTGAAATCAATCTTATCATTTCTTATACAACAGGAATATTCCATTACATTTATATATCATAACCTATTCAGCCATTCCCCAACTCAATTTCCAGTTTTTTGCCACTATAAAAGCTACAAATATTTTTGCACATATAGGTCCATTTCCCTCTTTTATGTAATATTTGGGATACAGATCCTGTAGAAACACTCTTGGACCAAAGATACTACACAGTTTATAACCCTCTGGGCATAGTTCCAAATTACTCTCCAGAACAGCTGGATCTTTTCACAACTCCACCAACAATGCATTAGTGTCTCAGTTTTCCCACATCCCCTCCAATATTTATTATTAGATAGCTATTTCACCACAAAAGAAATATTTTTTTAAAAGGCTCAGAAGTTCACATTAACAAATACTTAAAACATAATTCAATAACATTTTACAACTACTATACACTCCCAGGAGGTATGGACAACTTTGTATTTTATATACATCTCAAAATGTACAGTCTGAAACATTCTCAAGGTCTAGCTCTTCCTACTACCCAGGCATGACTTTTTAATCTTTCCAAGTTTAATTAAAGTAATCTTGTCAGTGACCTTCTTCTCCAAAAAATGGTGAAGAACTTCCTGCTAGCATTGACTTAGGAAATGAGGAGCTTTTGAACTCAAAGCAGGGTAAACATTCATCTCTCAGGATTGCTATTTGGTGTATTCAGAGAAAGAAACACAAACCAAAAGAAATAAACAGGGATAAAGGAGGGAAGGAAAAAGGAAAGAAGGAAAGGAGAAAAAAGGAGGAAAAGAAAGAGAAAAAGATGAAAGAAAGGAGTAAAGGCAAGAAGGAGGGGAAGGAGAGAAGGATGGAAGGAAGGAAGAAAGGAAGGATTTATGGAAAGATAGAAAGAGAGGGGAAAGGAAACAAAAAAAGAAAGGGAGGAAGGAAGCATTTATTAAGCTTTCTACTGTGCTAAGTCTTTTACAAACATTATCTCATTTGATCTTTATAATAACCCTGAGAATATTATTATCCTCATTTTATATTTGAGGAAAATGAAGAAGACAGAAGTTAAGAGACTTGTGCAGTCACATAGCTAGTAAGTATCTGAAACCAAATTTGAATTTAGGTCTTCTTGACTCTAAATTCAGTGTCCTATTTATTGGGAAACTTAGAAGGGAGAAACTAGGAATAAGAGCAAATACTTTAAGTGAGATCATATGCCTGTTTTATGTGTTGTTTGATGCTAATAGTCATTTGAACAATTTTTTTCATAGTTGTGTTGTAGAATTTTGTATTAATTTGACATGGGAGACACTTTATTAGAGAAGAGCTTTTAGAGGGACATTTATTTTAGAGAGCAAGATGTTTTAAAAAATACATACTATGTTTAAAATTATTGTATATCTATAACCTACATCAGGTTGCTTGCTGTCTTGGAGAGGGAAGAAGGAAGAAAGAGAGGGAGAAAAAATATTTTGGAACCCAAAATCTTATAAGAGTGAATGTTGATCCAAGGGTTCTGATAAAGGCCTCATTTCTAAAATATATAGATAATTGACTAAAATTTGTAAAAATACAAATCATTCTCCAGTTGATAAATGGTCAAATGATATAAACAGATAATTTTCAGATGAAGAAATTAAAACCATTTCTAATCATATGAAAAAATGTTCTAAATCACTATCAGTGAAATGCAAATTAAGATAACTCTGAGGTACCTCCTCACACTTCTCAGATTGACTAAGATGACAGGAAAAGATAATGACAAATGTTAGAGGGGATGTGGGAAAATTGGGATACTAATACATTGTTGGTGGAGTTGTGGATTGATCCAACCATTCTGGAGAGCAATATGAAACTATGCTCAAAGGACAATCAAAATGCCCATTTCCTTTGATCCAGCAGTGTCACTATTGGGCCCTTATCCCAAAGAGATCATAAAAAAGGGAAAGGGACCCACATATGCAAAAAAAAATTTTTTTGTAGTGGCAGGGAATTGGAGGCTGGGTGGATGCCCATCAGTTGGAGAATGGCTGAATGAATAATTTATGGTATGTTAATGTTATGGAATATTATTGTTCTATAAGAAACAATCAGCAGGATGATTTTAGAAAGGCCTGGGGAGACTTACATGAACTGATGTTAAGTGAAATTTGTGGAATCAAGAGAACATTTGTACACAGCAACAATGATTATGTGATCATCAATTCTGATGGATGTAGCTCTTTTCACAATGAGATGATTTAGCCCAGCTCCAATGGTCTTATGGTGAAGAAAGCCATTTCACCCAGAGAGAAGACTGTAGGAATTGAGTGTGAATCACAACATAGTATTTTCACTTTTTTTTTGTTCTTTGTTTGCATTTTGTTTTCATTCTCATTTTATTTTTCTGTTGTGACCTGATTTTTTGGGCAGCATTGATAAATGTGGGAATATGTATAGAAGAATTGCACATATTTAACTGGTATATTAGATTACTTGGTGTGGAGAGGAGAGATGGGAGGAAGGGAGAGAGAAAAAAATTTGGAGCATGAAGTTTTGCAAGAGTGAATGTTGAAAACTATGAATATGTTTTGAAAATAGAAAGCTTTAAAAATTAAAAGAAAACAAAAAAGTGAATGTTGAAAATTATCTTTATAGATAATTAGAAAAATTATTAAGTTGAAAAAATACATATGAAAGAATACTGTAGTCTAACACTCATAATGTATAATTATGAAGATTTTATCTACTATAGAAAATCACCTACAAGATAAAGAAATTAAAAGCATTTCTAATCTTATGAAAAGATGGTCTAAATCACTATTGATTAGAGAAATACAAATTAAGACAACTCTGAGACATCACTACACACCTCTGAGATTGTCTAAGATAACAGGACAAGATAATGATGAATGTTAGAATGGACGTGGGAAAACTGGAAAACTAATATATTGTTGGTGGAACTGTGACTGGATCCAGCCATTCTGGAGAGCAATTTGGAACTATGCTCATAAAGTTATCAGATTGCATTCCCTTTGATCCAGCAATGTTTCTACTCGGCTTATATCTCAAAGAGAACTTATAGAAGGGAAATGGACCCACATGTGCAAAAATGTTTGTGGCAGCCCTCTTTGTAGTGCTAAGAAACTGGAAACTGAGTGGATGCCCATCAGTTGGAGAATGGCTGAATGAGTTATGGTATATGAATGTTATGAAATATTATTGTTCTGTAAGGAATGACCAACAGGATGATTTTAGAGAGGCTTGGAGAGACTTACATGAACTGATGATGAGTGAAATGAGCAGAACCAGGACATTATTGTACATAGCAACATCAGTATTATAGGACAATCAATTCTGGTGAAAGTGACTCTTTCCAACAATAAGATGATTGATATCAATTCCAATGATCTTGTGATGAAGAGAGCCATCTACACCAGAGAGAAAACTGGGGGGACTGAATGTGGATCACAACATAACATTTCACTCCTTTGGTTGTTGTTCGCTTGCATTTTGTTTTCTTACTCATTTTCTTTCCTTTTTGATTGGATTTTTCTTGTGCAACAAGAGAATTGTATAAATAGGTTTACACATGTTGGATTTAACATAAAAAAAAAAAAAAAGAAAAGAAAATCACCCGCAAAATCCTGCCTGTTCCAGTTTTATAGTTTTGCCAAAGATATCCATAATGCATGCATAAACTGACTTCATCAAAATTTTGTATTAGTGGAAAAGTGGGCATGTGATTCAAAAGATGATCATGTTTAATGTGGTATATTAGATTACTTGTTGTGTAGAGGAGAGATGGGAGGAAGGGAGAGAGAAAAAAATTTGGAGCATGAAGTTTTGCAAGAGTGAATGTTGAAAACTATGAGTATGTTTTGAAAATAGAAAGCTTTAAAAATTAAAAGAAAACAAAAAAGTGAATGTTGAAAATTATCTTTATAGATAATTAGAAAAATTATTAAGTTGAAAAAATACATATGAAAGAATACTGTGGTCTAACACTCATAATGTATAATTATGAAGATTTTATCTCCTGTAGAAAATCACCTGCAAGATAAAGAAATTAAAAGCATTTCTAATCTTATGAAAAGATGATCTAAATCACTATTGATTAGAGACTGGGGGGACTTCTCAATTTGCTTTTGGTGGGGGTGTGTAAAAGCTTTTTTTTAGAAATTTCTTCTCTTTCAGATACTTTGGAAATTATTCTACCTTTAAAAGTTTCTTGTTTTATGAGTTTCTATAAAACTTTAACTTGAGCCTCAGTTTCTTCATCTGTAAAATAGAAATAATCATATTTCTATGGTGGGTTGCAAAATGTCCAATTTGCAAGAAAAACCACGAAGGTGGAGCTCCAAACCAGTAGCACTTTATCAAAGGATTCATGACTTCCTCTAATGAAGTAGACCTCAGATCTTCCTCATGATCTGAGTTGTTTCCTTTCCCCGGTCCTTACTTTTGTAAGGTTTGATTTCCAAATATGCAAAAGAGGCACAGTAAAATATAGAATCTCACTGGTTGATAGACTTTGATTTTGACTCTCCAAGACAAAAAAGAAATAATGCATCAGCAGAGGTGGTCACAAATTGGGCAAGGTAAGAGTCATCTCTGCTTATTAAATGGTCATAAGATGGTCACCTGCTCCTGTTGGACAAGGGAGGGTGATATGGAGGAACAAAAACAAATTGGGGAACTTTCCAAAGAATCAAGGCATCCCTTTCACACTGAGTTTGAACTTGGAATCTGAACAAAACAGGATCTTTGTCAGCATTCTGGAGACTGCACAAGTGAGCTTCATAAATGTAAACAAGTAGCGAACAATGGATTAAAGATCGAGGCTGGTTATAAGAACCTATCTTATTTAATTATCCCTATATTATTTTTATAAAATATCAAACTGATTAATACTGACTTGATTAGAGTAGGGGTCCAAATGAAATATTTCTCACAATATTAGTTACCTCACAAAGTTGTTATTCCTTGAATTTAGCAAGGCTCAAATTGTTATATGAATGTGAGTTAGATTTGGTATTATCTTTTACTTTCCTCTCTCCTTTACTTTTCATTTCCAATAAATTATTTCTTCTGTTGCCTTCTCTTGTTATTATTTACCAGAGTTTTTTTTTTTTTTTATTAGAGCATATTTAAAGAGACCTGCCACTTATGAAACTGGTTTTGGAGAAAGGACTTTAAAAGGAAGATAATGATGGACAGAAGCAGCTACACCCAGAGAAGGAACACTGGGAAATGAGTGTAAACTGTTTGCATTTTTGTTTTTCTTCCTGGGTTATTTTTACCTTCTGAATCTAATTCTTCTTGTGCAACAAGAGAACTGCTCAGTTCTGCACACATATATTATATCTAGGATATACTATAACATATTTAACATGTATAAGACTGCCTGCCATCTAAGGGAAGGGATGGAGGGAGGGAGGGAAAAGTCGGAACAGAAGTGAGTGCAAGGAATAATGTTGTAAAAAATTACCCAGGCATATGTTCTGTCGATAAAAAGTTATATTAAAAAAAAAGGAAGATAAATAAGATAGTTAAAATAGCCATAATTCATGCACTTATTCATTTATTCAACAAATATTTTGGAGTACCTCCAATAGGTAAAATATAATACTAGGTACTCTGCAGGGGTTCCTTCTCCAAGATTAGCAGAATAAAATGTCGTTATTTTTATATTTCATTTTCATTTTCTTTTCTCCAAGTAATCACCTCGCACCATCCTGCTTCATTTTTGTGGAGGGCTTCACAAAGCACTTTTTAAATAAAGTGTCAAGGATTAGTGTAAGAATTGTGCAAAGTTCAGTGACTTTGGGGTTTGGTTTCAAATTGCCTTCCTGAATGGCAGAACCAATTGACAGCCACACCAATAGTTTAATATGTCTTCTTTCCCACAGTCTTGTCAGCATTTGAAGTGATCGGTCCATTGTCCTCTGCCCTGGTCAGACCACAGCTGGAGTACTGTATTCAGTTCTGAACATTACATTGGAGTCGGAACACTGATAAGCTGGAGCCTCTCCAAAGGATAAACAGAATGGTGAAAGGCTTTGAGTTCATTGTTTGTGGGAACTAGAAATGTTTCACTTAGAGAAAAGAAAACTTAGAGGTGGCATGATAGCTCTTTCCAAATATTTGAAGGGTTGTCATGTGTTTGGAAGAAGGATTAAACTTTTTTTGTTTGGCTCCAGAGGATAGAACCAGAAGCAAATTGTGGAAGTTGTAAAGTTTGTAAAAAAAATTAGCTTAATGGAAGGAAAAAAATTCTATTAAAACTGTAAAAGTGAAATGAAATATGTCAAAAAGTAGTGAGTTCCCCCTTTCTGGAAATCTTCAAAACTGCAAGTTACTTAACTTCTTTCTATTTCAGTTTCCTCATCTGTAAAATGGGAATTACAATCAATCTACTCCACAGGCCAACTGTGGAGTACTACTCCACAGTTATGAGTAACTACTCCACAGTTATGAGTGCCAAATGAGAAAACTTTATATAAAGTACTTGGCAAACCTTAAAGCACTATATAAATGCTCTTTTGCACAATTCTAGTGTACTTGTGTAATCATTTGCATTATAGTTACTTGTGTTTGTGTCTAATCATATTAGAGCTATTAATTATGTGTATGAATTTGAACAAATCATTTAACCACTCTACTACCTCTTTATGTTGTAAGGGTTAAATTGCAGCACTTTGAATGAAATTGGATATGGGCTCTGTCCACTTCCAGAGGGACATATGCTCTGGAAAGTATTAAACATATTAGAACAATTGGACATGTTAGATGGTTCTGCATATGTAATGTTTGAGTCATTCTTCTGTTTATTTTTTATTTTTATTTTTTGGTAAGAGGTGAAGGGGCTCTGGATTTATGGTTTGTGGACATTATTTGCAATCTACAGACAACCTGTAGGGAGTTGAATGGGACATTTACAGAATAAGTGAAAGTGACTTGCCCAGGGTCACATAGTTTGGTATGTGTCTAAGGCAAATTTTGAACCTATATATTCTTAACCTTGAGTTTCGTTTTCTTTCCACTTCTTTTATAAAATTACTTTGTTAAATATTTTCTAATCACATAAAAATTTTTAAAATCATTTTTAAAAACATTGAGTTCCAAATTCTCTCCTTCCTGTCCCCTTCCCCCCACCTTGAGAAGGCAAGCAATTTGATATTAATTATACATGAGAAAACATTTGAAACATATTTCCAACTGAGTGGATGTCCATCAGTTGGGAAATGACTGAATAAGTTATAGTATATGAATATAATGGTACATTATTTCTTTATAATAAAATCAACAGGGTGATTCCAGAAAGACTTGGAGAAACTTACATGAACTGATACTAAGGGAAGTGAGTAGAACCAAGAGAACATTGTACACAGCAACAAGAAGATTATGTGATTATCATCTCTGATGGGTTTGGCTATTTTCACCAATGAGGTGATATAAGGCAATTCTAGAAGACTTGTGATGGAAAATACTATCTGCATCCAGAGAGAACATGAATATGGATCAAAGCACAGTATTTTCATTTTTTGTTGTGGGGTTGTTATTTTCTTGTTTTTTTTTTCTTTCTCATTTTTCCCTTTTGATCAGATTTTTCTTGCATAGTATGACGAATATGGAAATATGTTTAGAAGAATTGCACATGTTTAACCATTATTGGATTATTTGCTGTCTAGGGGAGAGGAAAGATAAGGAAGGAGGGAGAAAAATTTGGAACACAAGGTTTTGCAAAGGTAATGTTGAAAACTATCTTTGCATGTATTTTGAAAAATAAAAAGCTATTATTAAAATTTTATTTTAAAAAAAGAAACACATTGGCTATGTTGGAAAAGAAAACAGACAAAAAAACAAGAAAAATAAGGAAAGTTTATAAAAAGTATGATTCAATTTGCATTCAGAGATCATCAGTTCTTTGTCTGAAGGTGGATAGCATTTTTCATCGTGGGTTCCCATTCACTTCCAAGCCACATTTTACATTTTCTCCCCATGTAATATCCTTGCCATTCAACCGTTTCTATTTATACAACCACCACTATGGTCCATATCTTCAGCACTTGTCACCTAGACTATTGCAAGAACTTCCTGACTGGTCTGTCTGCCACAAGCTTCTCCTCATTCTAATACATCCTCCACAAAACTGCAAAGTGATTTTTCTTAAGCATATATATGACCATATGATTACTCTATCTAATAAACTCTAGACATGTTCTATTGTTTAGAGGATAAAATGTAGACTCGTTGTTTGGTCTTTCAATTCTTTGGTCCCAATTTATTTTTCCCTACTCATTATACATTGCTCTGTTTCCCACACTATGAAGTTCTATACAAATTGACCTACTCTCTGTTTCTCACAACAATCCACTACTCATCTTCACTGATTTTCACTGGCCATCCTCCATGCCTAGAATGAACTCTCTTCTTCCTCTCTACTTTAAAGAATCCTGTTGTTTTTTTTTTGTTGTTGTTGTTGTTGTTTTGGTTTTGTTAGGCAATTAGAGTTAAGTGACTTATCCAGAGTCACATAGCTAATATCAAGTATCTGAGGTCTTATTTGAATTCGGGTCTTCCTAACTTCAGGGCTGTCCTCTATCCACTGTGGCATCTAGCTGACTTAAGAACCCTGTTTTTCCAAGATGTAGGTCAAATACTATCTTCTACATTAAATCCTTCACTCATCACAACAATTGTCAGTACTCTTCATCCTAAAACTACTTTGTATTCAACTACTTTGTATTTATTCTCTTTATATTTATTCTTTAGAATCATGTGTACTTATTGTCTCCCACATTCGAATATAAATTCCTTTGAAGTATTGTTGTATTTAAGTATTGATTATTATGTTTGTGCTTCCCCAGTGCCCAACACAGTATCTGGAACATAGTTAAGTGCCTAATAAATGTTTACTAATATATTTACTTTATGCTTTCTTTCTTTCATTAGTCCTCTGATTGATATGTTTAAGGTATATTTGCTTTATTATTCTTTTAAGTGCTAGTAATGCTCCTGGTTCTAGACTTTAAGTAGAGTCATTCCATTGGGAGAGTATTTTCAGCAAATGAATTGCATAATCCCAGGGAAATTTCATAAGACTGTTTTCATGTGACTTTGTAATCTTTATTTGAACATGTTTTTGTTCTTTACCTTTAGCAAGTACCTGAAAATATCTGTTCTAAAAATTCTCAGGACTGCCCATGTTGAGATAAAACCAAGTGGCAATCATGGTTAGCTCCTCAGTTGTCTAACTCTTAGAAGTATACCATAGGTTCTCAATTTAAGTGAAACCACAAAAACAACTTTCAAAAATTCTGCATATGCCATTTTAGCTTGATAATTGAATAGTTTATTTGATTACCTTTACATTCTTCAGTGACGAGTGGTAGGTGGCAAGGTGCCTGATGGATGTTGCCTTAAGTTATACCAAGGACCTTGAACTTGGCCTAAGGGTCTTTTACCAGTCAGATGAATTTTGTCATGCCTTTATTTCCATGCCCTCTCCTTCAAAGCTTTCTCATGCATCTCTTCCTCTATTAGCTACTATTTTCATTGCTATATTGAATGTTCTTTATTTAAAGTTCGATATATATATATATATGTGCCTTGAACTTTTTAAAGAAAGGCAATAAAAATGACTGAAAAACAAATAGTATATGGAATAAATGTACCACCCCTAAGCCAATCTTTTACCTGTTTTAAATTCTCAAAGTTAGTTTCATGTGGGGGCAATATAACTATATATATAAAACAATTTTAGATTCTAATCCATGAAACTATTTTAAGTGAGTTCATTGCTACTTCCCTATATTCAGTGGTAAATTTAGTATATCTTGAGGTACCTGGCATAAAATTCCCAAATTTGCTTCTGTGCCTCTTTGACTACAAGGGAGGACTATGGGTGGTAGCAGTGCTCCTCTCAGATCTCTTAGTGGGGTAGAAGACATTAGTGGTAGTTGCTGAGGATTGATCCCATTTGGGAATAGTTTCCAAACAATATAGGGAATTTTTTTTTTCCTGTGCCCTATGTAACTTTAAAAGGGGTATGTATGGAGAGATGTTTGGGTTACCAAAAAACTAGATGGTCTCTACTTTATTTTCCCTCAGCTTTTCCCCTTAGCTATGCCAGAGGATGTAACTTTTCCTTAGTCCTCATTCCTCTTTGGGGGACCAAAAGAGAACCAAAAAAGAGAAAAGGGGAGTAAATTTGTGTGAGAATCTATCTTTTGCCCAAGCCTTCTTTTCCTAATGCCAGTTTTAATTCACTTATACTTAGGAAGGAATCATCAGGTCCAAATTTCTAAAGTTTGTTATACTATTTCTATAGCTTATCAGAATATTGAAAAGTGATAAGATTCCCTCTCTTATGTCTCTCTCCACAAGTCTCCAAAACTCCAGGTAAGAGATAAGTTTTCTAATGATTTAGATGAATAGCCTAAGCCTCTGTCCCTTTCTGTCTGTCTTAGGTATCTGCCGTGTTATCTCTCTTCTTGCAACTCCCCCGTCATAAATAATGAAATACAGACTGAAAAAATTAGGATCAATTTTATCTGCATCTGAGTCAGCATTTGTACTAATTAAAATGGAAAGTGTAAAAGGATTCTAAAGAACAGGAAAACATTGAATTTAACAGCTGCCCTTTTGGGCAGAAAGAGAATAGATCAGATATGATTCTTGCTGAGTGGAGGGACAACAGTAGATCCTAGTTAATTCCAAAAACAAACCATGCCTCTGCCACCCCACCTCCAGCCTGTTCTTTTCACTCTCCAGTTTGCTAGAATCTCAAATGTATTGCTTTCTCAGCATTTCCATTCACACATGTTGCATACTTTTTCCTCTTCTACCTACTTTAATATCTGTCTGTCTATCTATCTATCTATCCATACATACATATACACACACATATTATTTTCCCACAATTACATTAAAATAGTATTTTAACATTAAAAAATTTGATTTCAAATTCTCTCTCTCCCTCCTTCCCACTCCCTTCCTCCTCCCTGAAATGATAAGCAATTAGATATAGGCTTATAAAAGTACAATTACATAAGATATTTTCATATTAGTCATTTTGTACAAGAAGACAAAAAAGTGAAAAATGAAAGTAGTCTGTATTTAAACAATATCAGTTCTTTGTCTGGAGGCGGATAGTATGCTTCATCATTAGACCTCTGATATTATCTTAGATCATTGTATTGCTAAGAATAATCAAATCATTTATAATTCTTCGTTTAACAATATTACTTTTACTATGTACAACATTCTCTGCTTTCTATTCAGTTCATTATGCATCAGTTCATGTACATTTCCCCAGATTTTTCTGAAATCATCCTGCTTGTCATTTCTTATAACACATTATTCTATTCTATCACAATCATATACCACAGCTTGTTTAGCCATTCTCCAAATGATGGCCATCCCTTTGATTTCCAATTCTTAGATATTGCAAAAACAAGCTGCTATAAATATTTTTGTACAAATAGGCTCTTCCCCCCCCCCTTTTTTTTGGGGGGGGGAATGTATTTGGAATATAGATCTAGAAATACTATTGCTGGATCAAAGGTACCTGCTTTTGTTGTTGTTGTTTTTTAAGGAAAAAGGAAAAGCCAACTTTCACTTTCCTGGGCCAGTGATGATCTTGCTTTTTCAGAGGCTCTCATAGACAAATGCTGAAGACTGTTCTGACTGCAATACATTGGTCTTCAATGCCCCCTAATACCTAATGATCTTGGCTACATTGATTTTTCCATTTCTCTGCCATCTTTCTGTGAGTGGAATACAATTATATAGCTGGAAAGGATCCTAATTATTTCTTATGAAAATATTTTAGTTGTGGAAATTTACAATTCAAGAATTTATAAACCAAAAGATGCAAATAATTATTTTTATTTGATATATTTAGGATTTAATAATATTTGCAACTAGAATTTTTAAATGATTTCTAGATGAAAATAGCTAATTGTGTACAAAAGTGGATTAGCTATTTTACAAATTTACAAATTTAGATTCGAATCAAAACAATGCTTTTACATTCTTTTGAAAGTAAATTGAGTGATGACTTGGCTTATCTCTCTGCCTTTGGGAAGGTAAAGTATATTCTGATATTTTGTGATACTTTGTGATACTTGTGATTTCAAAGGTCATGGACTCTTAGACCTGGAGTCTGGACAACTGAATTTAAATCTAACGTCAGACACTTACTAGCTGTAAGAGCTTGGGTTCAATATGTAAAATTAGATTATATTTATGAAGCATTTTTTAGTTTCTTTGTTCAATCATAATTTATTTGTGATGCAGCTTAAGGAATTTTTAAAATGTAACTCTCTTGAACTGACAGGTATGGTTACATCTATAGCATTTTGCATGTTAGTTTTTGTTTCTGTTGTTCTTATATGGAGGACATAACATAGAATCTTGTTAGCAAATATTCTTCTAGGGAAGAAGTCACCCCACCCCTTTTTTTCCCCAGCACCCTCAACCTAGATCAGGAATCCCTTGAGATTATGCATATGTGTACCTACAGAATTATCTTATTTGCTTTTATTTTTAAATTTTAATTTCACTTATTTTTATATTTATATTTTATTTGTTTTCTTCTTCACTTTTGTCACCCCTATTGTAAAGTATTTTGTGAATCTTAAAGCCTTGGATATGCATATTACAATCCATTCAAACTTGCTCTCCTCTATGTCTTTCCATAAATCATCTACAGTAAAATCTGCTCAAATCAATGTGAGCCTTCATAGATCTCCTGACATCAAAGTGATAGTGGAGCATATGGGGATAGTTCCATTAGTTATTTTCTTATGCTTTGTCCTTGACTCATTTCCTTTCCTACTTAATAGCTACAATTTACATTGTGCTTTAAAGGTAAGTATACTGAAACAAAAGAGAGAAAATGGTTTGCTCAGAGTGTCACAGCTAGTAAGTGTCTGAGATCAAATTTAAACTCAGATCTACAAGCCCTTAAGCCCAGCAACTCTATGCATTGTACCATCGACCTGTCTCTTAGACATCTGGTACTAGAACATATCTCACTTCTTTAGTATGTCTTCCTTTACAATATCGTGCAGCTTTCTCACAGGGAAGATGCATCTCTTTATTTCCCTTAGGGTCACTCACCATTTTAACTTGTTGGATTCTGGATGAATCACAGCCACCAAAATATCCATGAAAGATTATTGACTCAAAAGAGATAGACCTTTGTTTCAGGACGAAACATAAAGTCATTAAAAGTGAGGTGAAGAACACTATCTAAGCCACTACTAAACTTCTATTCAATTCTTTTTGCTGTTTGATCCTTTCAGTTGTGTCCAACATTTTGTGACTCAATTTGGGATTTTCTTGGCAAAGATACTGGTTTGCCATTTCCTTCTTCAGATCATTTATAAATGAAGAAACTGAGGCAAAATGGATTAAGTGATTTACTTCAGGATTATATAACTAGTAAGACTTAAGAATTCCTAGCCAACACACTGATCAACATGATTCTAGAGAACTGAAGATGAAGCATGAGTAATGGTGAACTGATATGCAGAATGAAACAAACATTTCTGGATATGATCAATGTGTTCATTTGTTGTGTTTGTTATAAGGATTTTAGTTTTCTTTTCAGTAGGATGAGTCAGTAGAGAGAGAAACAAATACTTGATAACTGAAAAAAAATCATTTTAAAAGGAAACTAATGATATGATGCTTATCTAGTTTAAAAAGTTAGCCTGTACCATTTTTTTAAAAAATTATTCTTTCATATACCCTGGTAAAGAAAGGCCCAAATTTCATAGCCTCAGGAAATTTTTAAAAATTTAAATTAAAAAAAATTTTTTTAAAAGAACCACTATCAGAAGGAGCAGCGAGTCAGGAGTCATGAGATCCAATTCTAGCTTCCATTCTTATGATGCTGTATGATTCTCCAAGTCACCTGAGATGAGTCTATTTTCTCATCAGTAAAATACTTACATCACATTTCAAGGATAAGTACTTGAAA